>NC_092233.1:60824359-61124359 GCF_036320965.1 Panulirus ornatus
TTGTTTCCACATATTTTCGATAACCTTGTGAGTATGCTCGGACAGGAATATCTGTGTGGAAGTATGACCATAGACAAGGAACATTGGCTATATTCAGTGAAATTTTTTGTTGTACTGTTAGGGTGGACCATGCTTAGACTTGCAGTTTCTCCTTAACATCTTGTCAGTTTTCAGTGTCACAATCTAAGGAATCAGTCCCTACCCCTTTATTTCTCTTCCCGGGGAAATAGTTATGGTTTATTTTATTTATTTATTTATTTTATTTTTTTTTAAGGCTCCATTCATGGACAAAAGTCCACATCAAGGATGGGCCTTGATTAAAATAGAGAATTATGAAAGGGAAAGTATTTATGAAATTTTGAGAAAGTGAAAGACCTGTTTTTTATGTTTGTCATAGTTATTGGGAGACTTAGGAAGGTAGAGAGTTCTAAAGCTTTGATTTGCAGGGAAAGAATCAGGTATCAAAACGGTTCACCCTTGAGTTGCCAATGGCCATGCAATAATCATGTGACAGCAGCTTGGCAAGTAATTTATTAAGATTTTGTGCAGGACTTCCAAATAAAGATGTGGTTATTACTATCTATTCGATCTTTTATACTTGATCACCATTTCCTGTTTATTAGGTATAATAGTTAGTTATATAGGAGTGGTTAAGCAGATTCTGTGTGAAAGCCCCTGAAAAAATTAGGGAGAAATTAACATTGGTTGGTTTATCAAAAGAAAAACTTGGAAATGTTGATGGTGTGTGTGTGATCACTATGCTGTAAGTGTGTGTAGAGTGGTAAGTTGGTTGAAAAAGAAGTGTAGAACTTTGTTTTCAAGTTTTGTCTCTCAGGTGTGCAAAAAAAGAAATTATGGTATGAAAAATGGTTTAATGGAACAGAATTGCAAGGAGGAGAGGTATATCATTGAAGTGACCTGTACAAGTAGAGAGAATGGTTTCAATTAGGGATATTTCAGCAGAAGCTAGAGAAAGGCTTGGGGTTTGAGTGCACTTTTTCCTTTTTTCGTTCTTTTTTTAAGAATGGAAGTAGTATATTTTACAACTCGTGTTTCATCTGGTGTAACAGAAAGTAAAGAAGTGTTTTATAAGTCCATGTTTCAAGACATAGGTTGAGGATGTGTGTGAGTTATGTTCAGAGATTGTTTGTACTTGTTACAAACCCATAAACTTCAGATTTTTTTAATGAAAATGGACTTAATAGATATTTTTTCTGTGTTAATGTTGTCTTTATACTTTCCAGTACTATGACATCTCTGCCAAGTCAAATTACAACTTTGAAAAACCTTTCCTGTGGCTTGCACGTAAACTTATAGGTGATCCCAACTTGGAGTTCGTTGCCATGCCCGCACTCCTTCCCCCAGAAGTTCAGATGGATCCCCAATGGCAGCAACAGATCGAAAACGATCTCCAAGAAGCCTCCCAGACCGCTCTACCAGAGGACGATGAAGATTTATAAATGCAGCTATTGTAATGGACTTACCAATACAATAGTTATATTTGTTATGTTGAATTGGAAATCTTTAAAAATGGTCATGCATCAGCAGCTTCTAGATTTGGTGCATGAAACTGAAGGCTTAATAATACTGTATTTTTGCATTGCTAATTTTTTTCTTGAAATTTTAAACATTTCAACTTGCCTCCCAGCACACAGGAAAAAGATTGATATTATAACCAAAACATTCCCATGGGCATGCTGTTAGTTGGTCAGTGACATAGGAATAAAATTAATTTTTAATTCTATAAATTCAGTACCACACTGTTATATAGAACTTTTGTAATAAATTGTAGAAATGCTGTTTGTCTTTTATTTCGTACAGTTTTTTAGTATGGAAATTGTAATATACTTGTATGTAAGCATGGTTTTAACTCTGATGTGTCAGTAAAACGTGTAGAAAAATACAAAGGCAATTTTAATTTTTTTACGGCAATTGAAGTAATGTTAATGGATGACATTTATTTCATATGCATATAGGTTTAATGAAGTAATATATATTGCCATATGATTATAATGTAAAATTCTATTCATAGCTTGTTTTATTGAGGACTGAGATAGTCATGAATATAATATCATTATTCATGGGGATAGGGAAGAAAGAATACTTCCCATGTATTCCATGCATGCTGTAAGAGATGACTAAAAGGGGAGCAAGCAAGTGGGTGGAAGTCCTCCCCTCTAGTTTTTACTTTAACGAAAGAAAGAACAGAGGAGACCAATGAGGAATTTCCCTCTAATGCTCAGCCCTCAGTTCTTAATGCTACCTTGCTAACGCAGGAAATGACGAATCGTGTCCTTTTTCTTTCGTGCTATTCACCATTTCCCACGTTAGCGAGGTAGTGTTAAGAACAGAGGACTGGGCCTTTGAGGGAGTATCCTCACCTGGCCCCCTTCTCTGTTCCTTCTTTTGGAAAATTAAAAATAACGAGAGGGGAGGATTTCCAGCCACCCGCTCCCTCCCCTTTTAGCTGCCTTCTATGACATGCAGGGAATATGTGGGGAGTATTCTTTCTCCCCTATCCCCAGGGGATAAAAAAAAGGATTATGTGATGGTGAACAAATGTGAACTTTTGGAGAAAGAATCAGAGTCAAGGTCCTCACAGGTGAGGAAGATTGGAAATTTACAGCAGGTAAAATTGGGAAATGTGAAAAATGGGTGAATGAGTAATTTGGGTATTTTACAAGAATGTATAAGATAATACACTTAACTATAATTGCTGGCTGTTTGTGAGGCAGACTCACATGTAGATCCCCAATTCTGCATGAAAGACTCATCAATCTATTCATAAGGCAATGGTATATAAAGAAAAAAGTATCCACTTGATTTTTTTTTTCCTCGAAGCCAATGATATCCATTATGCTTGCACCTCTGCTTCATGCTCAATAACCCTGAGACTCTGTATTTTATTTGAAATGATGCTCATCCAGTGTGTAAAAGGTAATTCTAAAGTGGGAGACTGACGAAGTATAATTTATAATTATACTTAGTCACTGTCTCCCGCATTAGTGAGGTAGTGCAAGGAAACAGATGAAAGAATGGCCCAACCCACCCACATACATATGCATATACATAAACGCCCACACCCTCACTTATACATACCTATACATTTCAGCATATACATACACAGACATATACATTCTTTCTTTTCTTTCATACTATTCGCCATATATACACATATTCATATTTCCATTCCCGTTGCCACCCCGCCAAACATGAAACAGTACCCCCTTCCCCCTGCACGCGTGTGAGGTAGCATTAGGAAAAGACTACAAAGGCCACATTCGTTCACACTCAGTCTCTAGCTGTCATGTGTAATGCACCGAAACCACAGCTTCCTTTCCACATCCAGGCCTCTCAAAACTTTATTACCACACATCTCTTACACATTCATTACTTATTTTATTTATGTAAGCAAGGTATCGCCAGGAAACACAAAGAATAGCCCATCCACTCATATACACATATATACATGCACATTACATATCAACATACATGTATACACACATGTACATATTCATTGTATGTGTTATTGAGGAAAATGACTAAATTTTTTTTTACTTTTGGTTGTTATGGGAATGTGTTCTTGGGAAAGATCCTTGGCAAGTGACATAAATGTTCTTTATTGAATATATGATGATTAAGGGTGTTTTCATAGTGTTTTGATCATGCACAAACAAATTTCATGTTTTTCCAGATGTGATGTTAAAAATATCTTTTTTAACACTTTATTACCATATCCTGCATTAGTGAGGTAGCACCAATTACAGACTTGAGAAGGGCTGCATATGCTCCATGTTCTTTAACTGCCATGTGTAGTTCACCGAAACAATAGTTCCTTATCCACTAACAGGCCCCACAGACCTTTCGTAAGGTTTAACCCAGATGCTTCACATGCCCTGGTTCAGTCTTTTGGCCAGTTCAACTCAGTATACCACATCTTTCCAATTCACTCTATCCTGTGCATGTGCACAATGTGTTCACTTTTTAGTCACTCTTCTTGGGAAAAATGAATAGTGAGCCATCAAAATGATTCGTAGAATGGGCAGCAAATCCTCCTCAGGGTAGTCAAGAGCTGACCCGGGCATAAGGTAGGGCTGGCATGTTGCCTTATAGACCCACCTTGGATAAGGTACAAGGACACCTATGTGAAACATAACCAACAAATGTTTTTCTTTATACCATATTTACATAAAGGTATGTTTGGTGGCATAGTCGTCCTGTCGGTGTTGTATGAAAGACGTGTGGTTTTAGACAAAAAATGTAAAGTATAGGAGAATTGGTTTGATTTGAAATGTTAGAGGACAGTACGTGATGTAAGAAGGGTTGAATGTATAAGTAAAGAGAGTATGAGCGAGGTGTGGTAATAAAGAGGAGCATGCACGATGTGTGGTAATAAAGAGGAGCATGCATGCGTGCTGAAAAGGGTGTACAACTGGTCTGGACATAAAAGGACGACTAAAACGTGTATATTTTAGGAGAGAATATGGAAAAATGGGAAATCAAAGAGGAAGTGGAAGGGTAGAATGAAAGTTGCTCTGACGGAATCTTTAAGCACCTTTCTTAACGAAGACATCAAGAATACACTGTTTTACAACAGTTGCATTAATTTATAGGTTGAAACACGTGATTGAATTATAATTAAGAGTGTATTTATGGGTAGGACTAGGTAAACCTGGGAAATAAATGGGTTAAATTGGGTAGACATAGGAAAACTTTTTTCGTTCCTCGAAATTCCTGTTGCTTAATGGGGTATAGTATCATTAGGCTCGTAATGTAAGTATGATTAGATATTTTTGGTATTCATTTCAAACATGAGAATATATATACAGTAAAAAGAGAAAATATCAAAAGTAAATGTATATTTAGTGAAACATATTGTAAATGATGTTGGTTTTAGATCATGGTTAGGCTCGTCTTCCTGTCAACAAACGTTGGCTGTAGTCTGTTTGACATGTGGTCGTTGAAAGGTAGTGCAAATGTGGTTACTGGTTATTTTTCGTAACAGCTTCTCAGCCCTTTCATATCGCAGTTTTTCGTGTAGAGTGTTAACAACGAAAGGGCTGAAATACATAATGAAGTTATGGTTGTGTTCAGATTAGTATACATAGAGTGTAGGTTCTGAAATAATGTGCCAGTTTAGGGTAAAGGTGGATTTAAGTGCTACCGGCACCCCAGATTACAGTCTCTCGACAGGACATATTACGAGAGAGACCCAGGGCAATACCTATCCTAATTTAACCTCCATATACACTCACAGCCTCGTGTTCATCTTCACCAAGTCGCCATACGACTCTTTAAAAAGGTCTGGCAAGGACAGTGGCAGACCTAACCTAACCTTCGAATTCACCACTTAACTCTCTACCTCACTAAGTCATCTCACAGGATTCGATGTGAAATGAGCAGTCCAGATCGATGCTCACCTATACTTAACCTTCATCCATGGAAACATATGCAGAACACTCACGTCCACATCCTAATAGATTACTTCAAATTCACCCTCATCTTCAAGTTGAAACACAGGATAAGGTGAAAAACAAGCAACCTAGGCAAATGCTCACCCCTCACCTTACTTTCAACCATCAAAACGTATCATCTAGAACATGCATGTCCTGTATCTGATAGATTGCCACAATCTCACCCTCATCCTCATCAAGTTATAGCACAGGATAAGGTAAAAAGCGAGCAGTCCAGATCATTGCTCATCCTGTTTTTACCTACAACCAAATCGTCTCCCCACAGGACAGCATGTAAAGAGGGCAGTTTAGGACATTGTTCACCTGAACCTAATCTTCAGTTTTACTTTTAACCTTATACTCAATCTAAGTTGCCAAACATATCAATGTGTAAGGAAAGTCCCAGGCCATAGCAAACCCCAATCTAATCTTTAAACTCATTCTCAACCTTATCAAGATGCTGTATTAGATAAAGTGTAAAGAGGGAATTCTAGGCCAATGCTCTCCCAAACAAAAGCTTCAGATTCACCCTTGACTTTACTCCCAACCTCATCCTCATCTTCACTTCTCTACTGCAGGTCAATGCTAACCCTGACCAACTCATCCTCAACTTTCCTGTGAACCTCAGTTTTAACCTCACAAAGTCATTACATAGGATAAAGTGCCACGAAAGCAATCCAGAGTACAAAATTTGATGTAAAGAGAGCAATCCAGGCCATTGCTCACCCAAACCTTACCCAGCTTCTCCTCTTTATTCTCTGAATCGACTGTCTGCCTCCCCTCCTTTTCGTTCTTCTATCTTAAGTGATTTTAGGGATGTCATTCTTCATACTGAGAAGATCTTGATTTTAACCTTCAAAAATACTTCTCTTTCTTTGTAGAGGACTCATTCTCAAAGATACTTTCACCATCCTCTCTTTATTATTTTTTGTTTCTGCATGTACTGAAGTAGTACAATGCATTACCTGTGAGCTTCGTGTTATATTAACTGTGAAGATGGCTTGAAATAGTGGTTGGCTGGTTAGTAGAAAGCAGAGGATTGATTTTTTTTTTTTTGCCATATTAGCACATGTAAATGAAATGCAGGTGTCATCTGTTTATATTTTTATGAAACTGGTTATGTGTAATCCAGCATTTTCTAGTGTAGGCTGTTAGGTAACCATGGACTCGAGTAACTGTCTTTTCAGAACAAAGCTCCTCAAAATTTAGAGTAGGTTTTGTAGCATGTTAACTTCTTTTTCATGAAATACCAAATGTGTTCATAGGCTTTGAACATTTCAGATATTCTGTAGAATGGAGACCAAACAAAATATTGATGCTAGAGATGTTGGCTCCCCTGTTAGAGGCCTACTAATGTTTCGCTGGAACAAACTGTCCTCCCATCTGATAGGTGCCTTGCAGTGTATGGGCATGAGTCATAATGAGCACTGCAATGGTCCTATACCAGAAGTTGTCATTCATTTTGGGGAGATGGAAATGAAAATACATGCTACTTTATTGGCTGCCCTCAGCTCCTCATGGAGGAAACACTTACATGCTGTTATGCATCAGGTAAATGATTGTGCAGTGAACTAGTTGGTAAATTGTCTCACTTCTTTAATAGTATTGATTAGCATTCAACTAACAGAAAAGCTTTTGTATCCACAATTTTCAGAATCTCCCTCTTCAGATGCACATTATATAGTAAAAACTGTCCATACACTTTTATCTGGTATGCTTCAACCAGCTCTTAATGCATGTTGAAGGTCTTTTGCTGAATGAAGCAGAAAAAGCTGTTGCTAAATGATAGACGAGGAAAAACTTGAATCACTTCAGCTAGATACCATATGGTTGACATATGTTTTATGTTTTCTCCACCTTTCCCTCTGTTTGATACTGTAATTATTGTAGATGGTTACAGAAAACAGCACTTTAGAAAATTAGTGTGGTTACAAAACTTTTTTCAATTAAGCATGTTAGAAATGCATTTGTAACTGGCATGTTCTCATATCTGGTACTGCTTAGATTGAACAAATGCCAGATAATAAAACTTTCCTTGCATGTTGCTCTCTGGGCTGTTTGGTTTGTTTCAGGTGAACTTTGTCTCACTTCCGTACATCTTTTGTCTGCTGGCTGTCTCATGAGCATGCGAGAGTGCCCGGAATTATCTTGTGAAAAATCAGGGTTCAGAACCCACTAACCATTATTGTTTCCAGTGATGAAGTGTTGGCCAACCTCACCCTTTGCTAATCACTCATCAGTAATTGTGGCAGCTTGCTCATTTCATGCCCATCTTTGGCTAGTCATTGACTGCCACCTGGATGACAGCACTGATTGCTTGGTTACAGCCTTTAGCTGCAGACATTTCTTTTGAATTACGCATTTTCAGGACATTCTTACTAAACACTAGCTATTTCCATTCCACAGATTAGCATCTTCTTTTCGTGTTTATTGATTTAGTTTATTAAAAGTATGGTGCTTATTTATGTCTAGGTTGATATTTTAGTATAATAAGTGTATGTAATCTGTATAATTCCAAGTGTAACTACCTCTTATGTAGATCAACTAATGGGGAAATGTAGTGCAGCCACTTGTAATATCTTAGGTTTTGTCATTCAGGGAAATAGATTACATTGTTGGATGTATATACACAAAATAAATAATCTTAATAATGTCATGGAAAGAAGATAATAGATTTTAAAAAAATCTGTGACCATGTGATGCACATGAAATTCTGGCTGTATGGATGAACCGTCCTTAGAAGGAAGTCTGGGAAGTGGAAGGGTCATTACAACATTACCTGCCAGTAAAAGGGTTAATCTGGCAGGTTCTGTTTTGGATAAACTTCTCCAATCTTTCTTTCTATAAAGATTGGTTGCTTCTCCAATGTAGCCCAAGTAGGAACTTTCAAAATGTAGTATTTCTGGCAGTTAGGTCCTCAATGCCTCAGGCTGTGGAAGGAGAGTTAGTAAATCACGTGCTTTGCCCAGAAACAAAAATCTTTTGGCTTAAGATAAACCCAGACCCAAGATTTTTAGTTCAGAATGAAATTATCATTGTAGAATTAGAATTACATAGCCATATTGTTATCCATTGTGGAAGACTTTCAGAGAGTATCATGCCTTATGCTTAGTTAGATCTCGGAAAAGACCCTTTGGACTTTGCTAGATACCGTAGAGGGAACCTTTTATTTGTGCACCCCAGAGCTATGAAACACCTTTCAGTAAGGAACTTCACTATGTGAATGAACCCTTTCAGTGCTATTTTCTGCAGTTAAGGTAAGTATTTTATGATGCTAATGTCTTCAATTGAGGCATTGTGCTTTCTTACTGCAAATTGAACTTCATCTACACTGTGTGCTCTGTTTACTGTTCATAGATGGCAACCCAAAGAATAAGTCATTTGAGATGCCTATTGGCCTCATTACTTCCATCAATCCATTAGGGACCATGATTTATGGTTTTACGCTACTTTTAGGGATTAGCCGGGTCTGTAGCACCCACCAGTAGGTAGTAGTTGGTAGGCAGCCAATGATCAGGGAGGTTTATTACCAGAACTACCCACTTGAGTATCAGGAGGGTTAGCAATGGCTGCATAGTGAGCCTGCACTTCAGTGGGTGTCAAGTTGCACTCCTCTGACCCAGGTTGCTGTCTTTTGTTTTTGCCTCACCCACACATGGACTACTGGCATTCTGTCCACAAACATGCTATCTCTCCTTGTCGTACATAACACTTGACAAAGCTTAACTCACACAGCTCATTCTTTGTAACTCTAAATTTTCCTTCAGTGAGCACTATGTGCTAGCCCTGGCTTTTTGCAAAATGGTAGGAACAATAGATTGGAGTATTTGGTAGGAGCAGGAGATTGAAGTATTTGGTAGGAACATTTAGTCAGGAGCAACATTTAGTCAGGAGCATTAGTTGGAAACATTATATAGAAGTAATTGGCAGGGACATTAGGAAGGACCATTAGGCTAGAAGTAGTCTGTAGGAAATTAGGTTGGAGCCTCTGCAAACACTGCTCTAGAGTTTCCCTCTGCCACTGGAGTTCATTAGTTATGTAGAGTCTATTGCTGTGACCACCCCCTTGAGGGAGTCCAGTTAACAGGCATCAGAGATATAGACAGATAGAAAGATCCTCTCATTATAGTCCTTCAACAAGCTTAGCACTCAGTTCTTTGCAATAGCACTAGGCCCCTCCCACCCAAACCACTATGTAAATGAAAACCTTACCTCTGCCTCACACTTAAGTAAACTTTACTCGCAGATTTCACCATCCCCAGCAAATATGATACTGACAAAACACATGCACACTGAAGTGATTTGAGAAGCACTAAACTGCGAACCCTCTGCATCAGGAAGCTCACTCCTTACAAAGATACATATACTCTCCTGCTTATGATCTGGACATCATCCTTCACTGCAACACTACAAACACCATCTTGATATATCCCAAGACCACTCATGCCCATGTTGCTACTGCCATAAGACAGTAAGCACATACTAAATTGCCCTACACTCCCTGCACATAGACTGCAGGAGCTTTGTAAAGATAGAAGGAACTCATGGGGTAGGAAGGTAAGGTGTGTTTGTGTATATTATGATGTACCTGGGGATAGTGGAGAAAGAACACTGCCCACATATCTCCTGCATGTGAGTTTCTCACTTCAAGAAGTGTTCATCCGGTCCCTGCAACCAACCATAGTGCAGGAGTCTTTGTAAAAGAGGTCATGTGTAATACCAGGACATTTTTAGGAAGGATGCAAAAATGTGATCTGCAGAACCTCTTCCCTTCCTAAATTTGCCTTGTTCCTGACCTACAAGGTTTTCACCTATCCTTTGAACACAGTCACAGTCCTAACATATACTTTGTAAGCCAAACAAAGGAGGCTTGCATCTCTATGATTCTTATATTAAGTTTTGCATTACATTCATTTTATACTTTATTTCTGTTGAGGCACATTGAGAACTTGTGAAGAAAGAGGGAAAACTTCATACCTGATTTTTCTTTTCCAGGATGGCCAAATTATGCATCATATCATAGTAGATATCCATGTGAGACCAGAACTTCTTTCTACCTTGAAATCACTGATATATTGTGGATCGGCCAAATCATCTGTTTCATTGTCAGAGGTGATGAATGTGGCAAGAGCTTTGGACCTTGACTATACTGAATTTTTGCTCTCCTGTAACAGTAATGATCTGCATACAATCTGTTGGGAAGGGTATCAAGATAGGTTAACAGAAACATTTCAGTTTATGTGTGCTCACCAACTTTGTACTGATGTATCAATTCTGGTTGATGGGCACATTATAAAAGCTCACAAGCTCATTCTCAGTGTTTACAGTTCAGTGTTAAAAGATACATTTCAGGAAAGTAGGTGGATTGGAACAATACATTTGCCCAATATTGGGGTGATGAATGCTCAGAGTCTGATTTCTTATATGTACTATGGTGAAGCATTGGTAATGGAGATGTATATCACAGCTTTTCATAAGCTTTGCTCATCACTAGAGGTTATGAATTTAAAAGAAACCACAAAAGTATTTGTCCAGGAAGAATATGAAGCATCTAACAAAGAAGAGGGAGAGTATTTAAACATTCAGGCCCAAATAACACCATCACTAAGAAGTGTATGGGGTAGATTGTGTCAATTATATCGTGGTGAAAGGAAAACAGATCTGACGTTTCTTGTTGAGAAAAAGAGACTACCTGCAAATAAAGCCCTCATTAGTGTTGCATCCCCTGTGATTTATGACATGCTTTCTCAAGAACTAACTCATGAGCATTCACTGATTTTGATAACAGACATGAATTATGAATCTATACGAGGTTTGTTGGATATTATATATAATGGATCATGTACTTTAGCTAATGACTCTAGAGCAGTTGTTTGTTCATATTTTGATAGCTCTCTTTTTGATATAGAATCAAGTGAAAATCATTTTCAAAAAGAATGTGCAAATAATCATACACATAGAGACAAGAAATCTGAATCTTGTATTAAATTTTTGATGGAGCAAGGACAAAAGGCAGCAGAGAGAACAAGAATCAGATGCACTCCAGGGAAATACAAATATCCTCAAGCTGTTGCTGGGACTGCTCTAGCTAAAGCCCATGAAAGTACCGAAATACAGACTGGGGATTACCTTGAAGGACAGAAAAAGGTAAGTGTATTTTCAAAGCTGTGTCAGTCTTTAAGAAACTTAAGTGCGTATTGTTTAGAAGTTACTTTTATAATGACAAACTTACTAATTTAGTCTATCCTGTGGATTAGCTGGATAGTAAGTCTACTCCAGAATTAAACATCCTTTACTGCTAAGAAAAACAATATATTCCATACCTCTCACAGGATAGCAAGAGAGTAAGTTTTCCCCAGAATTAGGCATTCCAGCCCCTTGCTAACCTGGATGGTTAGGGCCACAGACCTCTCCTCCTAAATGGTTCTGAAGAAAAGGTACACCTAGCAGATTTAATCAGCATTCTTGAGAGGGTATATGCACTTAAGCTTCTCTTTGCTTATGAAAATGGATTGCGGATATTATCCATTAAATTTTTGTCTCTTAGTCTGTGTCATACACTCTCTAACTATACAGCAAATTGGTTGATGGGGAACTATGGTATTCAGTAATTTTGGCACATTCCTGTTCCAGCATGTCACTGAGCCTCATGCTTATGATTCAGGGAGTGAAAACATTTGTATCATAACCCCCACCCCTCCAAATTTCTTTACAAATGAACACCATGATATACTGGTTAAGGTCTTGGTTAGATGTACCACCTTCTACCAAACATTGCTAGAGGACCATGGCTGTGGAACCAAGGAGCAAATGCAGTTGTGTTTAAGAATTTTGGTACCCTGGGGCAAAACATTTTTACCCTTTACCCTTGGCAGATCTTTGTAAAATATACTGATAATGGTACCATAAGTAATGAATTGTATATAGTACATGTTTATTTGTAGAATTATACAGTATATGCATTACAAGGTTCCAAATTTATGATAATTCAACATAATCATAAAAACTATGATGAAATAAGGAAAGTCAGAATTGCTCATTTTCAGGTCCCCTCAAATGGCTAGGCAGTAGGGCTTGACCTCCCCCGTCATTTGTCTGTCTGCCTGTTTATATCATCGTGCCTGTTCCAACTGAAACTCCCTCAGAGGGGTGGCCATGACAATAGTCTCCAAAAATAGAGACCTCCAGTGTTGCTTCATAGCCTTTATTGCCTCACCCTTAACAGGCCACTGGCAGAGGGCAACTCTAGTGCAGTGTTTGCAGAGGCTCCTACCTAATGTTCCTACCTACTACTTTAATCTACTGCTCCTACCATAGTGCACTGCCGGTCTACATATTTCTGTAGTTCACATGACAGATTGTATTTAGATAAGGTCGTTAGTAATGGGAATAGAAAGAAACGAGGGTTAGTTGAAAGGACAGTTTGTATGTTTATGCTCATATAGATTGATATGCAGGAATTTAAAGTAATGGTAGTTAGACTG
Source organism: Panulirus ornatus (assembly GCF_036320965.1). Classification (NCBI taxonomy): domain Eukaryota; kingdom Metazoa; phylum Arthropoda; class Malacostraca; order Decapoda; family Palinuridae; genus Panulirus; species Panulirus ornatus. The sequence goes on from NC_092233.1 coordinate 60,837,297, forward strand.
AACAAGGGTATATGAAGCATCTGAGGTAAACCATGGAAAGGTTGTGGGTCTTGGTTTTGGATAGGGAGTTGTGGTTCCGGTGTCTTACACATGACAGCTTGAGAATGGGTGTGAGTGGATAAGGTCTTTCTTAATCTGTTCCTGGCACTACCTTACTGATGTGGCAGACAGCAATCAAGCATGAAGGAAAGAAGTTGATGGATAAGTGCTGCGTAGGTTACTGCTTCATGAATGAAAGAATAAGTCATATTGATGTTAGTTATGGTGGGGAATTAGCTTCTTTCTATATGAACTGGAAATGAGTTATTTGAGAGGAGCATGTGGTATGACTAGATGGAATGAAGAAAGAGATGAGAGGATTTATGAGAGAGTTGGTAGAGAGGGAATGTAAAGGAAATGAATTGTGGAGTGGTACAGTGGGTGAAATATAATACTTTGAGGTGGTTTGGGTATGTGGAAAGAATGAAAGAAGGGAATTTACAAGGAAAGTTTATAGTAGTACAATTAAAGGGGTTAGTGTTTGAGGGAGACCCTCTATGACATGGGGAAGCAGGGTGGAAGAATACTGGAGGGAGAGAAATGGGAGAAGAATGTTTGGAATGGTGTATATGAGAGAGGCACATAAGGACAGGGATAAATGGAGGCTCTTGCTGTGGCCACTCCTTTGATGGGAGTTCCCAGAGGGAATTGGCATCAGAGATGTAGATAGATAGATACCATCTTCATCCTATTCTCCTATTATGTGCATATGTAAAGTGGGAATAGATCATAACTTCTTTGCTTGTGATGCTAAGAACAACTAGTTATATTCTTGAAAAGTAATTGTTACTGTGACATAGAGACTAGACTTGGCAGAGATAGATTGAGGCCAAAATATATGGAGGATGATATAACCTTTTATCATCATCCAATTTAGTTGTAGATGTTTAGATGTCACTTTTTTAGTCTTTGATTTATTGAGCTGTATGGTTGTACTTTCATGTTATACCCTCTTTGAATAAAAATACATCAGAAGTGGCATTAACTGGATTTATATTATGCTTAAACACATATGATGGAACCAGAATTAGAAAATAAAGTTTTGTTGATATATAGACTATACCTTTAATATACCATTTATTCAGTTGATTGTTTTATCTTCCATTATAGGTCATGCACCATTGGAATGAAAGCATGTCAGAAGCAGTACAGTCAAGCAGAAATCCACATGATGAAGCCAGTACCTCACACAGCTTAGAAAAACATAATGCAAAATTGACAGGCTCTTCAGGGAGAGGTTTGAGGGCTGATTCTTGCTGTAAATGCAAATTTGAGTTTTCTTCCATGCTTCATAATGAACATGCTGATACCCACAAAAGTAATGAACATCTGGAATGCTTATCATGCACAGATGAAAGTGTTAGTGATGGTGTTATTCCAGAAGTAGGAAGCAGGCCCCCCTTGAAAAAAGAGTAAGTTTCTTCACTCTTAGATTTATTGAATTTATGTCACATTCTTATTATAGAATACAAAATCAGGAAATTTACAGGAAAAAGTATACAAGAAGGAGAAAAGTATTCAAAGGGAATAAGATATATGTTTTAAGACTAGAAATACTTTTTACACTTGACAAGAGCTTGACTGAATGATCATATCTTTTATCTAGAAGATGACAGTTGGTTTTTATTTTGCCCCATAAAATGAGTTGTAGGTAACTCATACACTATTATTCATTTTATTGTTGAGGTAACCATTATGTTATATTAGTTTCTTGTGTGATGCGGAAGTGCGGTGCTGTGTCTCCAGAAAGTAATTTCCCCATATATTAGTGCACATGTAAGTTGAGCATAGTACATATGTAACTTAAACACTACTTAATGATACTTATGAAATATTTGTATTCATGTCTTATCCTAGCTGCCTTGTATTTAGGTGGTTGATGTATGGTCAGACTTAAGTTTCTTGGAATCTTGAGGTATTTATCCCAAAATATTCTGTGGAAGAACTCTTTTTTTTTCTGGTTTGTAAGCTGAAAATTCCTCTTGCATTACCAGGAGGGCCCATTTGTCCTTAAGGGAATATATGGTAGGAAAATCTTTATGTATATAATATTATTTTCATTGTGTTAGAGTCTTTAGGAGACCTCTGTAACTGGACTGTGGTCAGGTAAGTGACCTTCACCCTAATAGTTGATATTTTGCCTTCTGATTAGCAGCAAGTGTCTCACTTTTCTATTCTACTGGAGAAATGCAGTTGGACTTGGAGAGAGACTTTTCTAAGTTCATGTCTGGGTGAAATGAGTAGGTGTTACCATATACTCAACTGTATCATGGACGTCATATAACTGAAATTAGGTGTTGCAGTGATATTTGAGAAAGTGGCAGTATCCCCATGGCAGGAAAGTAACAATGTTTTGTCAGTCTGACCCTCGCTGTTAGCAACAGTTTTCAGTCCATATTTGTGATTACATGACTACTTTTAGTGTTCAGATTGATATTAGAATTCATATTTATTTGATATGAATATTAGTGATTTTGAATACATTTTCCATTTGATAGATACCAATTAGGCTTGTCAGAAAAGTGATAGCCATAAGTTCTTCAGCCTGCCTTCTCATATAAAGGGCATCAAAACTTTTGTTAGTTCTGTAGGTATCTCTGGAAATCTAGAATAATATCATATCTTGTTGTTGGTCTCATGATTAATTTGAACCTTAATTTTTTAGGTCATACAGCTGCATCAATTGTGAGAAAGTTTTCTTATCACAGACATCTCAGAAAGCGTACTCGCTTCAAGACCACTGTGCTGACGATTTACGGAGGAGCTGTAGGCAATGTTGCAAGAAATTTGAGAGAACTGACTTCGGAGAGGATATCAGTACACATACAGGTGAGGCACTTGTATGAATTGCATATTTTTGACCCGGCAAATTTATTACAAATAATAAGCAATGAAGTCCTTAGTGAAAGCAGGCCATTTATAAGTTTTGTCACTGCTTGTTTGGAAATAAGCACCAATTACAGTAGTGTTTTGACTATGAAAGTGCTTAGTAAAAATGGGTCTAGTGGTGTTTCATTCTTAGGGCAGCATGTGCAAAACGTTTGTAGAATGTATTTGATTATTTTAAATCCAGACATGATATCCACAATTGCTTTAACCTCATACAGGAAAAGCTTTGTTGCCTGGTGTTTGTAGGACCTAATTAGTGCTTGATATGCCAGTTGCAATTGCATGTGGCCTCCTCTGAGGTAAACTAATTTCCTTCCTGTGATAGGTGTTGGATTAGTAAAGGATACAAAAACATTGGTAATGCACAGCAAGTTTTACTGATAGTACAGGTTAATAGTTATTGTAGGTAAGCTGTTGCTGTTGGTGCTGGAGTGGTGAAGTAGTGGGAGCAGGAGGTATGGTGAAGTAGGAATCTTGTGGCATTAGTGATGCTGCAAGTGTCTCACAGTGCTAGTGCAGGGGAGGTGAGGTAGGAGACCCATAGGAGACTTGTTGCTTGGTCTTATGGAGCTGCTACATAAGAAAGTATTTATTAATGAGGTACTGTGCTTGATCAAGAAAAAAGGTGACCAAAATTTTTAGTTTGTGTTCCAGGAGGGAGATAGTTTTGCTGAGTTCTTACTGTATAAGCTGCTTTTGAAGATGGGTGATGTTGAGATCCCACAGTGCAACATGTGGCTGCTTCTGAAGGAGGCCATGGGTGATGAAGCCCTGGGTTGTTATCAGTGAGGAAAGAGAAGCAAAAGTCACATGGCTTTGGATTTATTTAGCTCCATGTCTGTGTGTATGGTGTTTCTAGTCAAGTGACCGACGTGATTGGGATTCAGTAAATTTTACATGACAGGAGAATAAATGCATGCATTTGTACCTTATGTTACTTCACTAAAGTTGAAAAGGCACTTAGGTGCTTAAAAAATTAAGGGGTATGAGATCATTTTGCTGTATTAGCCATTCAGTTTTTCTTATTTCATATTTTTAATATGTTTGTCATTTCCACATCATCAAGGTACTACAAGGAACTTATGAGAAATGGCCACATTTGTGCTGCCTTAATTCATACTTAGAAGCTAGAAGGCTAACAAAGGCAAATCCTTTGAAATGACTTTTGAATACACTTATTTCATGATTCTTTTTTATGGATGTTGCTTTTCATTACAGTTTTCTTTAGTAATTAAGCCCGTTCTTTATTGGGTCTTTGGGAAATATCTGCTTATGCTTGAAAGTTGTCCTCTTGAACTCCTGTGATAGTAGTTTTAAAAAATTCATTAGTTAAGGACAGACTGAACCTACCAGTTGACCAGATGGCTTGATCTTCCTAATTTATCCACCATTGCAGTAGTTCTCTCCCATTGCAAAACCGTGTATTGATTTTTCATATATCTTTTGTTTTTTACTGTGATTCACTTTTCATTCTTTTGATTTTTTGTAATAGTTACTTCTCTAGGATTATAACACCATATTGAATTTTTTCAGGTGATTGTCCATATAATGATAAGCTGTGTGAAAAGTCATTTTCACATGAAGGTTTCATGCAGCAACATCTTAAGACACACCAAAAGAAGCCAAAATTACTGAGATGTGAGCTATGTGGGAAATCTTATTCTCATAAAGCTCTGTTGATCCACATGAAAGTTCACAAGAGGAAGCACAAGTGTCCACAGTGCATGAAGAGATTCTCAGAGAAGAATCTCTTGGATGATCACATCAAAATGAATCACAGAGGATTAGTACAGCATATTAATAAATGTGTTAAGTGCTCAATGTGAGTAAATATTATTTTCATTAATAGTTTTCCTGACTTTATCTTTGTTTTTCCCACAAATAATGGAATATGTCCTGATAAAAAGTTTATGCTCGTTGCAGATCTAAGAGTTAGAATTGCAAATTCTGCCAAGATCATGTTGTGGGTTAGCCATTGAGATGATATGGATCAGTAGGTAGTAGTTGGTAGGTAGTCACTCACTAGGGAGGTATATTACTGGGACTATCTACCTTGGTATTGGGAGGGTCAGTGACAGCTGCTTAGCGAGTCAGCATTTCAGTGGTTGTCAAGTTGCCCTCCTTTTACCCCAAGCAGCTGTCTTTTCCTTCTGCCACACCTGCACATGGACTGCTGGTTCTGTCCACAAACATACAATCTCTCCTTGTCACACATAACATTTGGTAACTGACGGAACTCATTTTTAGTTACTCTAGATTTTTCTGCATTGAGTGCTCTGCACTACCCCTGCCTTTTAGCAAAATGGTAGGAGCAATAGAAAGAAGTATTTAGTGGAAACATTAGACAGGAGCAATAGGTAGTATTAGGTAGGAACATTAGATGGAAACATTAGGTAGATGTAGGAGGTTGGAACATTAGGTAGACACATTAGGGAAAAATAGTTGAAGGGAACATTAGGTAGGAGCCTCTAAAAACACTGCACTAGAGTTGCGCTCTGCCAATAGCCTGTTATGGGTGAGTTTCCAATGGGAACAGACATCAAAGGTATGGATAGGTAGATAGATGATATGAATCACCAGTCCAGGCTTACTAACATATGTTATAGTGTTTTATATATGTACATAATATATATTTATATGGAACAGTGTAATTTGAGAAGGTGGTGAAATGCACAGAGCATTAGACTGAGGAGGAGCAATATAGCTTCAGGAGTTGAAGAGGATATCTGGATCAGATGTTTGCTTTGAAGAATGTGTGTGAAAAATACTTAAAGAAACAGGAGCATTTTATGCAGCTTTTAGAGATTTGGATAAAGCATATGATTGGGTTGTTAGAGATGCTTTTTAGGTGTTATGAATATATGGTGTAGGAAGAAAGCTACTTGAAGAGAGTAAGGCGTGTGTGCATATAGGTCGAGAGTAGGGTGAGTGTTTCCAGGTTCAGGTGGGTTTGTGGCAAGGGTGTATGAAGTCACCTTGATGGTTTGATTTGTGTATGGATGGAATAATGAGGGAGGTAAATGCAAGGGTTTTGGAGAGAAGGGCAGAAATGTAGTCTGTTAGGGGTGGGGAGGCTTGGGAGGTGAGTCTATTGTTTACTGATGACAGAGCTGGTGACAGATTCGAGTGAGAAACTGCAGAAGTTGGTGTCTGAGTTTGGGAGAGTCTGTGAAAGGAGAAAGTTTAGTAGTGCAAAGAGACAGGTTAGTTGTGGTGTGAGTTTGAATGGAGAATACATAAAAAACTTTTGTGTTTTAGATGTCTGGGAGTGGACATAGCAGGGAATGAAACCATGGAAGCTGAGGTGAGTCATCGGGTGAATAAGGGGATAAAGGTTTTGGGAGCATTAAGGATTCTAAAACTTGAATTTTTTTTACATCATGTTATGATAATGGTGATTTACTCTGAAATATTTCACATTTCATTATTTAGATATTTACTTTCAGGAGCTTTAGATCGTCATCTCAACTACGAAATCACATACTTCAGGTTCATGTAGCCAGAGGAGGAGTAGAGTATGCATGTAAACAGTGTCATCTAACCTACAAGACTGAAAGACTTCTTCAAGTTCACATGCAATCCCATGGTGTCAAGGTAGTGAGTGAATCATTGCATTAGTTTAAGTTCCTCAGAGTAAACTGTTACTGTTTTGAAATCCCTGAAAGCTGTGTACTGCTTACTGTAAAATTAGATAGTTGTATTGCATTATGATGGGAGCTAAGTTTTTTAGATAAAGATCCCGAAGAAAATATGATTTATCATGTGCTTTCTGATCCTTGGGGATAGGGGAGAAAGAATACTTTCCACGTATTCCTTGCATGTCGTAGAAGGCGACTGAAAGGGGTTGGAAATTCTCTCCTACCTTTTTTTCAATTTTCCTAAAAAGAAAGAGAGATGGGCCAGATGAGGATATTCCCTCTAAGGCTCAGTCCTCTGTTCTTGATGCTACCTTGCTCATGTGGGAAATGGCAAATATGTATGAAAAAAAGATATGCTCTCTGTATCTCTGATGCCTGTTCCCTCCCAGAACTCCCTCAGGGAAGTGGCCATGGGAATAGAGTCTCCATAACTAATTAATTCCAGTGCTGCCTCATAGCCTTTAGCGTGTCACCCTTAACAGGCCTTTGATAGAGGGCATCTCTAGTGTAGTGTTTACAGAGACTCTAGCCTAATGTTCTTACTGACTATTTCTACCTAAAGTTCCTACCTAGTGTTTGAATGTACTACAATTACCTGATGCTCCAGCCTAATGTACCTTCATACTACTTCTATCTATTGCTCTTAGTATTTTGCCATAGTGCTCACCACAGGGAGAGTTAGAGTTACGAAGAATGAGCTGTGTCAGTTAAGTTTGTGGACAGAATGGTGGCTCACTACACAGCCGTTCCTAACCCTCCCAATACCCAGGTGGATATTGCTGGTGACATACCTCCTGGTCGTTGGCTGCCAACCAACTACTACCTACTATCATATGCAAAGATGGTTTATTGAGTGCAGTGGTGAAAATGTGATTGGAATGCTGTTCTCACCTGATAACTCAGTGTGAATAGTTACAAAGCATTATAGTGAAGAGAAAGACTTCACTTATGTGACCTTCACCCATAACAGATGATAGAGATGGGGTAAATGGCATTCATTTGGCTGTAGTTGAATTTAGTGAAAATTCAGTAATGAAATTTCAGTAAGGTACTGCAGTTGTTTGAATTTTGATAGTCATTCAAAATCTTTTTCTTTCTTCTTTCAAACTATTCGCCATTTCCCGCGTTAGCGAGGTAGCATTAGGAACAGAGGACTGGGCCTTTTTTGGAATATCCTCACCTGGCCCCCTCTGTTCCTTCTTTTGGAAAATTAAAAAAAAAACGAGAGGGGAGGATTTCCAGCCCCCCGCTCCCTCCCCTTTTAGTCGCCTTCATTAGTAGCAAGTAACTTCAAGAAACTTTCATTCTGACCACCGGACATTGAGATGATTTCCTGTGTTCACCTACCTCAGTTCAGATGGATTAGATGCAAGACACTTGGATTTGGATAACTTCTTATAGTACACTGTACTTGGAATCAATAAGATAAAGTAAATTCAGAAAAATGAAAGAAGAATCTGCTATGTCAAAAAGTTTTAAGAAAACTGTGGCATGATACAGATGATAAGTTGGTGAAAAATCTATATAATTGTAGCTGAAGATATTAGATGGACAAAGAAGAGACAGTGTGTGAAGTGTTGAAAGGTTATCATATTTCGTTGAGAATGTCAAGCAAATGATTGTTATTTGCCTAAGTCTTCCTTGTCAGGTTGTGACGTAAGTCAGAATTATTGCTTGATAGTCTTAAATAGTTATGTTTTAAGATTTTTTTTTCATACTTGATAGCCATTTCCCAAGTTTAGTGAGGTAGCACCAGGAACAGATGAAGAAAGGCCACATCCGCTCACATCCATTCTCTAGCTGTCATGTGTAATGCTTTGAGACCACAGCTTCCAATCCACAACCAGGCCTCCCAGACGGTTCACATCCCCTGGTTCAGTCCATTGATAGCATGTCGACAAATATATAAAATTATTCCTTTCATTTTGCCAAGTGGCAGGGTAAGTGCATAGCAAAAATCTAGAGTTACAAAGCATGAGCTGTATGTAAGTATTGTCTAGTGGTATGTGTGAGAGGAAAGATTGTATTTTTGTGCACTGAATGCCAGCAGATAGCTACCTGGGTCAGTGGAGTGGATTTTGACAATCAATGAAGTGTTGGTCCATCATGCAACTGTTGCTAAACCACCAGAAACCCAGGCAGTTAGTACCAGTAATATACCTCCCTGATTGAGAGCTGCCTACCAACTCCTGATTCTTGAGAAAAAATAGTGGATGTGAGTGAATTAAGTCATTTCTTCATCTTTTCTTGGCACTATTTTACTTATACAGGAAATATCAAACCAATGAAAAATGAATTGTCCACCAATTCAGAGATGATTAAAAAAAATCAGTTTCTGTTCACTAGGAAGGCCAAAAAAATCAGTTGCATATCAGAAGGGTTGAGAAATATGGTATTTCAGTGAAAGGTGTGAATGCTTTAGTGCTTAACCCCAGAACTGTGCAATTTCACTGAAATTGCCTCTCCAGTAAAAAAAAAGAATGCAAGATTAGTCTGTCATATATTGTTTGAGAATATACCTCCAAAGGTAGTATACTCATCACTGTGTTGGTATGGTAGTGGATTGGGTAGATCAGGGAGAGTCTGGGCTGGCACCATGGATATTACTTATGTATATAAACATACAGTAATTTTTTTTCAGGCCTGATTTCATAGTATTTCATGGTACATGTACCAAATTGCATTTCACACTATTTTTTCAGGCACAATTTCACACTTCATATGTGAAACATTAACTTATTTTCTGTAAATATGTATTTTCTGTGTATTATTTTATCATTTATTTATTATGTATAGTATTTATGTATTTATGTATACAACAATGTTGTATGGTTGCGAGGCGTGGGCTATGGATAGAGTTGTGCGCAGGAGGATGGATGTGCTGGAAATGAGATGTTTGAGGACAATGTGTGGTGTGAGGTGGTTTGATCGAGTAAGTAACGTAAGGGTAAGAGAGATGTGTGGAAATAAAAAGAGCGTGGTTGAGAGAGCAGAAGAGGGTGTTTTGAAATGGTTTGGGCACATGGAGAGAATGAGTGAGGAAAGATTGACCAAGAGGATATATGTGTCGGAGGTGGAGGGAACGAGGAGAAGAGGGAGACCAAATTGGAGGTGGAAAGATGGAGTGAAAAAGATTTTGTGTGATCGGGGCCTGAACATGCAAGAGGGTGTAAGGAGGGCAAGGAATAGAGTGAATTGGAGCGATGTGGTATACAGGGGTTGACGTGCTGTCAGTGGAGTGAATCAAGGCATGTGAGGCGTCTGGGGTGGACCATGGAAAGCTGTGTAGGTATGTATATTTGCGTGTGTGGACATGTGTATGTACATGTGTATGGGGGGGGGGGGTTGGGCCATTTCTTTCGTCTGTTTCCTTGCGCTACCTCGCAAACGCGGGAGACAGCGACAAAGTATAAAAAAAAAAAAGAAAAAAAAAATTTATGTATTCATATATCATTTACTTATGAAGAACTTTATATGAATGAATGAATTAAAAATTATCTAAATTTCTTAAGAAGTATTTGTACTATTACAAGATTTATTATTTCATTTTGAAAATGACCGCGGTAGTTGACATGTAAATCTAGCATCATGCTAAGATGATGTATATGTTGCCATTGACGATATGTGGGTGAATGTGATGTGTGATTCGGCTGTGATGGTAGGCTGCTGGTGACTTCTCTGTATGAGTGGTGGAATCAACTCCAGCAGGGATTCAGAAAAGGGCAAAAACCATTAAATCCTCATATAAGGTTCAGAGAAGACCTCATTGATTCCTCACTGGGGTCTAGAGCAGTGTGACAGCTTTTAAGATACTAAAATTTTGCCCTCAGTTCTGAAGTGTTATTCACTTAAAAAGATTTTTGTCATGTATTTTCATTTCTGATTCTGTGTACCCCAATAATGAGATCAGATAATGATAAATCAGTTAGACTGAAACCGGATGGAATGTCATTTCAGCAGCTTTTTGTGTCCAGAGGCTTATTTAGTAACTCTCTGTGACATTTCTTTTTTTCTGATAATTGTTTGTGGTTTCTAGGGTTAGCAAAGTAGTGCTAGAAACAGACAAGAAAATGCCTCATTCTCTCATGTCACACAAAACATCATGCAAGTCATGCTCATTCCTTTGTGCTTGGAAATATTTTCTGTCTTACAGAACTCATTACAGTTTTAAAAATTTATTTGAATGTATGTATCCTATACAGTATTCATATGTACCAAATAGCATGCATATGTTCAAGCTGCCCATTATTAATGTTGAATATGAAAATATGAATTCATCAGAATCTTTTGGTTTCAGCAGCCAAAGTACATTAATATCATTTGACAGTGGAACATATGCAATGAAAGGTTGTTTCATGGTTTCATAGGTAAAGCCCTACAAATGTAGCAGTTGCAGTTCAGATTTCCACCACCACCAAAGTTTGATGATTCATGCTCAAAAGATGCACACTCTTGAAATGCCCTCTAGTTGCTCTGGGTGTGACAAGCAGTTTTCAAGATCAGACACCATGAAGAAACATGAGCAAAATTGCCACCAGAGACAATCCCAATTAGGCTCATTGGAGGGAGTGACTGAAGAGATGAACTCCCAACCAGCACCTACAACTGGTTCACCATATACACAATGTGGTCAAAAGTAAGTTGCCCAAACTTTTTTATATCAAACAAAAGCTCTTGAATCCTTTGTGATAGATGATATAAAAATGTAAATTTCATAATCTTATTTATTTAACTGTTTCAGATGTTTTATTTTGATTCTTTATTTTCTATATACCTATTTGCTACTCCTGCCTTAGAAATGTAGCATGAGGAACAGTTGAAGAGTGGCCTCATTTGCAAGCATCCACTTCTGTCGTTTATAATGTCCCAAAACCAGATGTTTTATATGGTATATAAGGTGTGAGAGGCATTTAGGTATAACTGAATTCAGTTACACTTATTTCTCTAATCAGAGTTCTGTCTCAAGAAAATTTCTTTACATCAAATTTCCATTAATTGATCCATATTTTTTCATTGCCCTTCATTATATCATTGAATATTTACTCCAATGAAAGTCCTTTCCAATGTAAGATGTACTTCTGAAAAGGGGGTGACATTGTTGTTGATTGGTTGGTGAAGATAATCATTGTATGTTTGGACCATGGTGAAGTGCCTGAGGATAGGTGGAATGCATGTATAGTGTCACTGTATAAAGGCGAAGTGGATAAAGGTGGGTTTTCCAACTACAGAGGTATTAGTTTGTTGAGTGTACCTGGTAAGTTGTATGGAAGGGTATTGATTAGAAGGGTTAAGGCATATCCAGAGTGTCAGACTGGGAAGAAGTTGTGTTGTTTCAGAATAGGTAGAGGATGTGTGGATCAGGCATTTGCTTTGATGAATGTGTGCAAGAAATACTTTAAAAAACAAATGGATTTGTATGTGGCATTCATGGATCTGGAGAAAGCATATGATAGAGTTGCTAGAGGCTTTGTGGAAGGTTTTAAGAATATATGGTGTGGGAGGTAAGCTCCTAGAAGAACTGAGAAGTTTTTATCAAGGGTGTAACATAAGTGTATGAGTAGGAAGAAAGGAGGGTGAATAGTTTCCAGTGGAAGTCGGTCTGCTTCAGGGATGTGTGATATCACCATGATTGTTTAATTTGTCTATGGATGGGGGTGATGAGGGAGGTAAATACAAGTCTTGGAGAGAGGGGCGAGTATGCAGTCTGTTGGAGTTGAGGGGGCCTGGGAAGAGAGTCAGTTGTTGTTCACTGATGATACAGCACTGGTGGCTGATTTAAGTGAGAAACTGCAGAAGTTGATGACTGACTTTGGAAGTGTGTGAAAGGAAAAAGTTGAGGGACAGGTTAGTTGGGGTGTAAGCTTGAAAGGAGAAAAATTGGAGGAAGTGAAGTGTCTTAGATATCTGGGAGTGGACTTGCAAGCATATGAAACCATGGAAGCGGAAGTGAGTCATAGGGTGTGGGAGGGGACAAAGGGTCTGGGAGCACTGAAGACTATTATGTGGAAAAAGAGAACGTTATCTCAGAGGGCAAAAATGGGTATGTCTGAAGGAATGGTAGTTTTAGCATTATTATAGGTTGCAAGGCATGGGCGATCGATAGGAGGATGAATGTGTTAGAAAAGAAATGTTTAAGTACATTGTCTGGTTTGAGGTGGTTTGATTGAGTTTGTAATGAGAGGGTAAGAGTAATGTGTGGAAATGAAAAGAGTGTGGTAGAGAGAGTAGAAGAGTGTGTTGAAATGGTGTGGACATGTGGAGGGAATGAGTGAGGAGAGGTTGACAAAGAAGATATATGTGTCAGAAGTGGAGAGGACAAGGAAAAGTGGGAGGCCAAATTAGAGATGGAAGGATGGAGAGAAAAAGATTTTGAGCACTTAGGGCCTGAACGTGCAGAAGGGAGTAAGGTGTGCACAGAAAAGAATGAATTATCTGTCTATATCTTTGATGCCTGTTTTCCAAAGGGTATCATGGCAAAAGAGTCTCCATAGCTGTTGAACTCCAGTGCTGCCTCTTAGCCTTTAGTGCCTCACCCTTAACAGGCCACTGGCAGAGGGCAATTCTAGCACAGTGTATTTATGGGCTCTTTTGTAATGTTTCTACCCACTACTTTTAGGTAATGTGCCTACCTGATACTCTTGCCTAACGTTTCAACCTACTACTGCTACCTGTTGCTCCCAGCTAATGCTCCTACCTACCATTTGTAATTAATGTTTCTTCCTAAAGCTGCTGTCTAAAGTTCCTACCTACTACTTCTTTCTATTGCTCCTGCCATTTTAACAAAAGGTGAGTGCAAAGGGCTCATTGAAGGAAAATTTAGAATTGTGAAGAATGAGTTGTGTGAGTTAAGTGTTGTCAGCAGTTACTTGTGACAAGAGGAGAGATTGTACATTTGTGGACAGAATACCAGCAGTCTATGTGTGGGTGAGGCACCTTGACAACAACTGAAGTGCTGGCTCACTTCACAGTACCCATGCGGGTATTACTTGTAATATACCTCCTTAGTTGGTGGCTGTCTCCCAGCTTCTATTACAGTACAGTATTCTAAGCAGAATTGATCATGATAACACATTATGTTTGAAGTTTGGATGTTCTGATAATTTTTGTGGATTTATTTGCAAATTGAAGTTTGGACACTGTTGCACAGTAGCCCAGCAACAATTTTAGATTTTTCTTGTATCAATCTTGAATTGAGAAATAAGTTTAGTAATTACCTATCTATGTATATCTCTGACACCTGTTCCTTTTGGGAACTCCCATCAAGAGGATGGCCACGGGAAAAGTCTCCACTTATCCCTTTCCTTACATGCCTCCTTTGAATACATCATGCTATAATGTTTATAACATTACAGCATTGTTATTCGGCTTTCTGTTGGGTTAAAATATCATTTTTACATGTATTTCATTAGTCAGAGATATGTCATAGTAGATCCTTATAATGTATTAATATAATTTACATACATGTTTAAGGTAGACCAAGTTCAATGATTCATGAAATATTTTTATATATCAAAATTTTGCACATTTTGACAGAGTGAACACTTTTTATTATTATACTTTTCTTTTAAGTCTTTCAGGTGTTGAAGCAGTGGAACAGCATAACAAAATGCCTCACAACTCAACTACTATGGTCTTAAAAGAAAAAAAGAAAGCTGGCATGAAAGAAATTAGAGAAGACATTACAAATCAGAGTGTTAGAGAAAGCTGTTCATGCCCTGACTGTGGGGAAATATTTCCAGATATTGCTTCCCTAAGTGCACATGCATCAGCACAAAATCATGCAGGAGTTGACAAGTCATGTTGGGTATGTGGATTATGTGGTGGTGCCTTTTTGGAGGAAGACCAGTTGAATAGACATATGTTTACACATGAGCAACATTTTGGAAATTGCTTAGTATCCCCAAGTACTGTTAAACATCGGAAAAAAGAATGCTTCTCTGTTAGCGCAAATAATTACCAGTTTAATGAAGACCTAGAAGGAAGACAAAAGTTTCTAGTTTCTGCACATGGTCTTAGTGAAAAGAATGAAATGGGAGAAAGAGAGACAGTGGGTGGAAATGCTCACCAAACAGATGTATCATCATTATTGTTAGATAGTGGAAATTTGATAGATCAATTCAAAGTAAATGCTTCAGGTTTGGCTAATGACTCAAGATTAAATGTGGCATCCACTGTTGGAAGCCGTGTTATCTCAGCTTCCAATGTAGCTCAAAGGAATGTCACGGAAAGTGTAACTGAAATGAATACAGTAACTATACAGAAAGAGATACAGCAGAATTCACACATACCTACTTCATCAACAATAGTAGGGAATCTTCCAATGAATTATTTGTGTACTAGGACACCTGGAACACTAGAGACATCATCAATAGGTAACCAACATTGCCAAGAAGGCTCATTGTCTGGTGTGATCAGTGATGCATGGGATGCAGGTACATTACTAGACATGATATCCTCAAGTGTTCCAAATTAGCAACAATATGTACACTGTAATTCATGATTTTGTATATTTGAACCAAAGACTATGTAAGACAACCATTATTATTTTTGTACTGAATTCATGTACATGATTAAAGAGTATGCTTGTGAGGTCACTTAACCTTTAGTGGAAATACTAATATTTCTTTAAACTCACAATTTTCACAGTTTTAGAAACAAGCCACTGTAATACCCTTACAGTCAGACTTTTGGTAAAAGAATATGGCAGCTTGCACCAGTGTCTTAGATCCTAATTTTGTGAAATACTGGAGGGTATTGTGTCTGGATGGGAGGAGATATCCTGTAGAAGTTTTTAAGGACTTTTGATTTGTTTAAGGTAAATTCTTTTATGATTGTATTCCTTTTAAGTTTTATTTGAGGTATCATTTGGGTCTGGAACAGAAACTTTGCAGGGCCTTTTGTTGGAACTCAATCATGTCTGCAAGGCAAGGGTTGGGTGTACAGAATATCTGACAATTGATTAAAGTTAGCTGAGCAAGTGACCAGAATTACTAGCAGAATGGTAACATATTTGAGTTATGTACTTGTTAGTGGCATGTGATATGGGTATGTTTTAATCCTGTAAAATTTTGAAGGACTATTGATTTGCTTAAGGTATGTTTTTGCATTTGTATGCTCTTCAAGCTTTATTTATTTATTCCAATTTGAACACCAATTTCATCACACAGAAGTAATACCTTTTTTTGGGTTGAAGAAATCCATCCCATTTTATACAACATGCATATCCAACTAAGAGCCCTTTTAGAATACAACATTTAAACTGGGGCCACCCTGTTACAGTAATTGCACACCTAGTAATAATTTTCTTTGTCTTAATTATGAATGACAGGAGCATAGTACTAGTCAGAAGGAACTTTAGGTAGGAACCTCTGCAAACACTGCACTGGAGTTGCCCTTTGCCAGGGGCCTGTTAAAGGTGAAGCATAAAGACTACGGAGGAACACTGGAGTTTACTAGTTATGGAAACTATTGCTGTGGCCACCCCCTTGAGGGAATTCCAGTTGGGAATAGGCATATGATTATTGTGCTTATATTTGTGAGAGGAATATAGATATTGAGTTGAACAGAAACTTTGCAGGGCATTTTCTTGGAACTCATTTCTGGCAGCAAAGTAAGTATTGGGTGTGCTGAATATCTGACAGTTTCTTAAAGTTAGCTAGACATGCACTGGACTAGTTTTACTGGCAGAGTGATAACAGAAATATGAGTTACGTATTTATTAGTTGACATGTGATATCGGTATGTTTTATTCCTGTAGAAGTTCAGAAGGACTATTGATTTGCCAAAGTTGAATTCTGTGATTGTATTCTTTTTAAATTTTATTTATATGGTGTCTGTTGAAATAAAAGTTCAGAATGAATATACTTTAATGTCATCTCACTCAGAATTAGAAGAAATCCTGTAGACTCAGGTGACTTCTTTTTTGTTAGGCTTCCAGGTGGAATCTAACCAAGGGCACGCTGGCTAGTAATGATATATGGTGCCGTAGTGGGCTTGGTCATCATCACTGCCAGGTAGGGGCTGTTGTCGCTTAGGACAATATTCCTCAAACATGCCTTTTACCAAGTGGTAGATAAATTTGTGCAAATCAATCTCCTTATTTGTACTCAGAGTGCATAGATATAAAGAACTGAAGGTGGTAATGTCAAGCAAATGGAAAAATTATTTTCTATACCAGTTTAGAGTCATGCACACAAACAATACTCCCTACCATCATATCTGATTTGTCAGTCAGACATATTTCTATTGTAGCCAGTTACAGTAAAAGGTTCCTTTTTTTTTTTTTTTTTAAGATCTGTGAGGACAATTTCTGCTTGGTTGCTTGAACAAGTTTGCCAGTGTGTAGTGTTGGCAATTTGGATGGCATGAACAAAACATGCTCTTGTCAAGGCCATCTCAAGTGAAAGAAAAAAATATGAGGGAAAGAAAGTAGGAATTTATCAAGGCTGGTAGGCCTGACTTAAAGACAGAAAGGTTATATGAAGAGGAGAAGACAAAAGATGGAAGAGAATAACACAGCTTAGCTGTTCAAGGAAAGGAGGTATCATAACAGCCAATCCTTGAGTGGCCAGTCTCCACATGGAAACAATGGGAAGCAGCAGCCAAATGCATGCCACAAGTCCAAACCTTTGGGGTGGAGACACTTGTAGACAGTTCATGAGAACAGTGGCCAAGGATATTACCTACAGAATAGAGAGAGCTTCAGCATACAGAAAGGGAAGGGTAAAGAGAGATGATGCCAAAAGAATTAATGAGCTGGAAGGCTTTTGATCCCATTCTTAATTAAGAAAGAGATGGAGGAGGGTCTAACCAAAATGTGTGAGTAGTATTCCATTCTAAGGTAATAAAACCTTTGTGGATATGAAATAGCCATTCATAAGGAAAAATATGGCACGCATACAATACTCAGCTTTTGGGAAGCAGACCGTGATGTTGATTATGTGGGGTTTCATGGACAGATTGGAGGATATAGTTGTGTCAATGATACTACAGGAATGAACTGCAGCATTTTGAAAACCAACAAAGAAATTTTTAGAAAGAAATGAAGGAAGAAATTGCATTTTAGCACTTAAATTTGCAAGTTCATTATTTATCCACTCTGAGATGTTGTGCTAGTCCCAACTGAAGGGACAAATACAGTCTGTATAAAAAGAAAATATGTATTGAAGGGAAAAGGGAAGGAGAGGTGAGTTGAAGTATGCAAATTGGAATCAACAAAAGAAAAAATATGGTTAGAAGTAGAAGAGATATTATTTACTAAGAGAATAGAAGGTAGGACAGAACCTTGAGAAACACCACTATTGATAGGATAAGAAGGGGAAGTTGATTAATTGAAAACTACTTCGGTGCAACACTGAGACAGGAAAGAGAGCATTAGAGAACAGAGAAGCAATGAAGCTAAAGGAAGGGAGTTTAGAAAGCAAAGCCTATTAAGGGCTATGACAAAAGTTTAACAAGAATCCCTAAGAGACGAGAACTAAGGGTGAGTCACTCCGATCCCCAGTAGACCTAGCACTGCAAAATCTATACTGGTGTCATGAAAGATGGTTATTGAATTTGAAATGTTCAAGAAAGTGTTTTAAAAGACTGGAGACAGCAGTGGAGCAACATTAGGAAGGGTGAAAGTGGTGTTCTTATGAAGGGATGGTCTGCACCAATGTGTGCTTCCAACTGGAGGGAAAAGTCGGGGGTTTTAGAAAGGCATAATATGTAAGCGAGGAGTGATTCTAGCTCAGAAGCACCTTTCCTTAACACTCAAGGAGGTGTGCCATCTAAGCATATATTTATTGTCATGCTGGCACAAGCAACTGTCATATAATACCCACAGTGGACCAATTTAGTGTTGGTATACTTCTACTACACAAGTTTCACTTACAGTCATAGTGATTATCTAATTTTTCCTGATGTACATAACCCTCACCACTGTAATTTATTTCATATCCTTCAACAAGATATAATACTCGAAATCAGAACAATATCATTTTATATTCACTGCGAAACATTCTTTTTAAATGACTTCTAATATACGGTAATTTTAGATTACAAGAGGAGCTAGGTACAGATTTTCATTGTTTCTTTTATTTCTCAAATATTTCCCTTGCATTCAACCCACATTTGCTGATCATCATAGCTCTCCTTGCTATCATTCCTAGTATTGGATTAAAAAAAAATCATGGTTCCCTGCTCTTTACCACTTATACTGCTCATATGAAACTATTATTGGTGTATTTCTTATAAATCTCTCCACTGACTTAAATACATGCTCTAAACTTGGACCTTTACAACAAATTTCGCCAGAAAGAAAAAAATAGGCGAGAGTGAGTGACATGCAAGAACATGGCGGCTATTAAGAGCAGATCACAACTCAGCACAGGTATGCATATGAAAGTAATATGTATACTTAGATTTAAAATCTTGCATTTTCTGGATATTTTCTACGTTCGCCGACATATTCTATCTTAAATACATGTGACTTTTACCTGTTTTGTGATCTAATTTTCGAAAAAAAATGTAATTTGGAATTTATAACTTTTAAAGGTTGCAGTATTCCTCCAGCCTCCAGAATCTTGTGATGTCCAACAAAGTTAGGATTTAGCTATGTTTCCCTTGGGTTTCCTCCTTCATTTACTACCTACCTTGGGTTGTAAGGTCCTAGGATACTTTCTAGCTTTAGTTTGTGGGTTGTGGTAATTTTGTTCATAAAGAACTGAGGTAGAATGAGAGATTACTTTCTCCCAGGTCATGTTTCTAGGTTAGATTGTAAATCATGTTATTATTTAGGTTCTTAAGTTCATCCTTAGATAGGTTGTTGAATTAGTCAGCATTTCTAGTTTATGTTCCTAAGTGGGTTAAGTTCCAGGGTTAGATCTTACGGCTAAGCCTTAGTTTATCATAGATCCTTATCATCTGGTTTAATTCAGTCTTCAGAGCAGGTTACACTTACGACCAGGTGTATATATGTGTGCAAATACCTTTTGTACTGTACGGGGAGGGAGTTTTACGTTGGTAAGACCTTATTTCATGGTCACCAGTAAAAGAAAAAAACAAAAAAACAAAGGCCATGATCACGAGGTCAAGGGCTGGTAACCCCCTCATAGAACTCCGCTAACGAGCCGCATGGTCGTTGGCATCGTTTCGACTCAACAAATCAAGAAACCTAGTAATCTATACTATATAATTTCACCTGTTTACTGCGTATGTGTGTCATTAATATTCACGTCTTGACAGATAGAGTTTTAAACCTGTTTTACCGTCTGTAAAGTGAATAAAAATTTCGCTGCCTTTGAATATGGCGCTGATTGTGGTAAACAGACATGGCTGACTGATAGTGTGAACTCATGGGTCATCATCCTGAACTGAGGAGAATTCTTACATAAAACATTACCAAAGACAAAGAGTAAACGCAAAATGAATCAAGTAAACTCTTCTACGTGAATTATGTAAAAGGTTTTGTTTACAATTAGATAAAACACTCCAAAATATGAGATACACTTGGGCTCACCCTGTTATCAGCTGAGTGGGAGCTCTTACCTTTGGCAAGCAATAACACCTCGTCTGATCTTCAGTCACACTGCTGGTGGTTGTAAGCCATTTAACCTCCTCTTCACAATGTCTTACGTGTTGGAAGCTGCCTGGCAATGGTTCTGGAGCAGCAGTACCCTAACCAGACTGGCGGTGGTGGATTTCCAGGTGCAGTGGGGTCTATGGGCCGTCGCCTCTCTCATGAAGACTGAGAAGTTTTATGATCTGGCAGGTTATTAATAACGGTTTCTCTGTTTTTAGTTTCCATTATGTACCAGTCAACTAAGATTAGGAATATTAGGTGGATGATTAATAGTTTTTTTTTTTTTTTACTTTTATATTCAGTGTGGTTGTGGTGATTATCAATATCCTTTAAGGCTTTGAGTGAGGAATATTTAGATTCTGAGGTTGGCTAGTTTGCTGGTCACATTGTTAAAAGTGCACCACTTGCCAGCAACAATCATGCTAATGTAGTTGGTCACTCAGGCTCAAATTGGGCGCGTTATATTTAGGGTGGAGAAATTATTTTTGCTCTGCTTAGAAACAAATTTTGGGAAATGGCAGCTTCAATTATAGGTGCTTTATATACTTTGTTGTGCTAACATGAATACCTGCGGAAGACCGAGCTATCTTATCTTTCATGTTGAGCGATAATGGATAAGGTATTAGTAGTATATTAAGGAAACTCAGGTTTATTACTGAGCAAGTCAGCAATACACTTATTAAAAAATCAATAGAGTATATAATAACCTTGCCTACCTCCCTAACAGTTAAGATTGATGTAAATGTTTAATGCAGTATTCTAATGAAAGCATGCTAGTCACACTTGGGAAAATGCATTGCCGTCATGGCGCTGGATATCAATAAACAGAGAACAGCAAGCAGTCATGCAGTCCCAAGGAAGAGATATGCTCAAGTGAGGTTTTTATTGGTTCTTTGTATTTCTTAATTGCCCTACCTACATTAACCACTGATGTCCTGTATATGGTATGGGCTGCCATTGGCATTTGATAGCGTGTTGTATATGAACAGGAATTAAAAAATTCCGGGTGCAGTAAACAGCAGAGTAGTGTCAGGAAGCAGTTAATTGCATCTCGGACAATGTCCATATCCTTTGCCCATATTTCAGTTCAGCTGGTCGGTAATTATCAAAATGCCATGCGGATGTTACACCATTTTCATGTTACAAGACAGCAGACAAAATATTATATATATATATATATATATATATATATATATATATATATATATATATATATATATAATTGCTGTTTCCATGTCAGCAAGGTAGTGCATGGAAATTGATGAAGAATGGCCCATCCACTCATATACACCTATATATACATAAACCCCTATGCACACACATATACATATACATATATATCATATACATACTCATACAAAAACATATACATATATACACTTACTTGCCTTCATCCATTCTGCTGTCTCCCATGTTAGCAAAGTAGCGTGAGGAAACAGACGAAAGAAATGGCCCAACCCACCCACATACACAGGTATATACATACACGTCCACACACGCAAATTTACATACCTATACATCTCAATGTATACATATATATACACACACAGACATATGCATATAAAACATGTACATAATTCATATATATATTATTATTTTTATTATACTTTGTCGCTGTCTCCCGCATTAGTGCAAGGAAACAGACAAAAGAATGGCCCAACCCACCCACATACACATGTATATACATAAACTCCCACACACGCACTTATACATACCTATACATTTCAACGTGTACATATACATACACAACATACACATATATGCACTTGTGCATATTCATACATGCTGCCTTCATCCATTCCCGCCGCCACCCCGCCACACATGGAAGGCACCCCCCTCCCCCCATGTGTGTGAAGGGTAGCTGTTTCCTACATTAGTGAGGTAGCATTAGGAGGCAGATGAAGGAAGACGCATCCACTCCCTTACACTTAGATATACACTCATACACATACATGTACTTATATATACATACATGCATATACATATATACACTTGTACATATCCATACTTGCTTACTTTCATCCACTCCCGACACCATTCCACCCCACAGGAAACAGCACAAAATACATGAAGGAAAAGAAAAAAAGATAACATACATTCTCTGTTCCACCACACCTAATCACCACCACATACCTCAGTGAGATAGTGAAAGGAAACAGAAGGAGAAAGGCAACATCCGCTCATATCCATACCCAAGCTGTCATATATATATATATATATATATATATATATATATTTGAATTGATAAGATTTTTTCAGAAAAGGTTCAGGTTTTTTATATGAAATCTTCCACTAAGTTCCTTAGTTCTTCATATTTCTCATGTTAGTTTTCTAAACTGCTACACATTATTTGTTTCTTCTAATAGGTTGAGTCATCCAACAATCTATGTATTTTCCATGGGAACATCATACACTTATGACCTTCAGGTCATTGGTTTTGTACTCATAATGGTGTTTGTACAGATATTGAAGAGAGTATGATTTTTTCTGCACCTTCCTTGTGAGTGAAAAGACCTCTATAGACTATTGATGGTATGACAAGTCAGTTAGTCAAACAGAGACTGGGGAAATTAGAATACTAATCATTAACAGGTGTCTTGTGTAAGGTTCTGGAAAAGATTATTAGAAAGCTAGTGAATGACAGTCTCAGGGGGAGAAATTTCCTATGTAAGAGACAGCATAGTTGTCAGGGAAAAATGTCATGTGTATTCAATCTCTTAGAGCTTCATGAAAGAGTGACCTCAGTCCGTGGCAAAAGGGAAAGTTGGGTGGACTGTCTGTATTTAGACTGCCAGAGGGCATTTGACATTGTACCACATAGGAGGCTGATAAAGAAGCTGGATCACAAAGCAGGAATAAGGGGGAAATTCCTACGATGGATTGAAGTTTATTTCAGTGGAAGGGAACAATGGACACATGTCAGAGGAGCCTTTTCAAAATGGGTTGAGATGATCAACTGAGTGACACAGGGATCAGTTATGGCTTGCTCTTTATTAATGACGTGCCAGATGTTGATGCGAAGGTCATGAGGGGAGTGAAAAATGAGGAAGATTGTACCAGCATACAGGGGGACCTAATCAGACTCGAAAGTTGGTCTGAAACGTGGTTGATGAAATTCAACCTGAGCAAAAGTAAAGTAATTAGAATGGGATAGAGCGAAAGAAGGCCTCAACATGGTTATTATGTAGCAGGAAATAAGCTTTAGGATTCTGTGTTTGAGAGGGACTTAGAAGTAAACATCATCCCTAACCTGTTGTCAGAGTTCCTTTTTAGGAGAGTAGTTAAGGAGACAAACCGTCTGCAGGCAAATATCAGAATAGGTTCCAAATATATGGATAAGGAAATATTTAGTAAGCTATTTTATCCTACATAGGGCCAATTCTAGAGTATGCTTCTCAGGTTTGGTCAGTGAACCTAAAGAAGGGCAAAGAACTCGTAGAGAAGGTCTAGAGAAAGGCAAGAAAGATGGTACCAGAATATAGATAACAAAACCACAGGGAATGGCTGGAAGTTTTGATTTTATCCACCTTGGAAGGAAGAAGAGTGAGAGATGACCTGATCACAACTAAAGTTTATAAGAGACTGATGAAGTGAACATCGAACAGCTCTTTGAGAGCTGTATGGATAGAGCAACTGGAGGAGAATTGTAAATACAGATGTAAAAAAGTACTTTTATAGTACAAGAGTGTTTGGGGATTGAAATAATGACAGGACATGTTGAATGCAGACAGCTTACATCAATTCAAGAGGTGTATGATAGTGGTGAGTGTTCATGGGGCCATACAAACATAAAACTCCCTCTACTTAAAGTACAAATAGGTTATTAAATAGGTATTAATTTCATTTGTGTTGGATGTCATGAAAGGGTTCATTACAGTACCGTGTGTTGTTTCACTTTTATAAGTTAAGGATAAGTTATGTACCTAGAAAAATAGTTGTTAAGGTGTAAATTTAACAGGAATGTTAGGCAGAAGCAATAAGTAGAAGTAATCAGTAGGAACATTAGGTAGGAGCCTCACCAAATACTGCACTAGACTTGCCCTCTGCTGGTAGCCTTTTGAGGGTGAGGCACTTAAGTCTAAGAAGCAGCTCTGGATTTCACTACTTATGGAGACTTACCATGGCCTCCCCCTTGAGGAAGTTCCAGAAGGGAACAGGCATCAGAGATATAGATAGATAGGTAGTGAATATAACAGGACTTTTGATCTTCTTTTAGGTGATAATTTTTGACATCAGCTCAAAAACTAGTTGCTTGTAGGAAGCATAAAGGACTGTTGTATAGCTCTTACAAATGCTTGGATGCATGAATTCCACATGAATGCCAAAGATACAGTAACCAGTTGACCCAGAGTTTTAACAGGCAAGTTTTGAATTCAAATTGATTTGAATTATTGCATTTGCAGTTTGGTTGAGTAAATCTTCAATATCATAGAAGTAGAATAATGCAGTAGGAGAAAAGTTATTTTTTTAGGTTTTTCTGAGATAAGATTTCTCCACATTTACAATATTTTTCAGACACCATGTAGTCATAGTTTGTATTAGGAATGATTTAGTACAGTCTCTAAAATTAGATAAAATATATTTCATTCATCAGTGAGCTCTAGTTATGTATTCACATTTATGAGAAATTATTCTTTTTTAGGCTCTGCGACATATATTTTGCTGGCATACCTTAATTACAAATGGAATGGCACTGGGCACCCTCGTCAATCAATCCAGACAGGCTGTATTACCATATGGGCTTTCAGGTGAATTAAATTTTTGATTACTATGTATTTTAATGTATGTGGATCAATGGATTAAATGGAAAGTTACTAAATGTAGTGATGAGTTTCCCCTGGGAGAGTAAGGCATGTGTGTGAGTAGGAAGGAAGGAGGGTGTGTAGTTCTCACTGAAAGTGGGTCTGTGTTAATGATATGTGATGTTACTGTGGTTGTTTAATCTGTATGTGGATAGGGTAATGAGAAAGGTTTTAGACTGAGGGGTAATTCTAAGGCATACAGAGAGTGGAGAGGCACTGAAGGTGAATCGGTTGCTGTATGCAGATGACATGGTTATGGCAGCAGAGTCCAGAGAGAAACTCTATCAGCTGGTGGCAAATTTAGGAGCATGCAAAAGAACTTTGAGAGCAGTTTTCCATTTTTTTTTAAAGATATTTTGAGGCAAGTATGCAGTCTGTTTTGGATGAGAGGGCTTGGGAAGTGAGTCAGTTGTTGTTCGCTGATGATACGATGCTGTTGGCTGATTCGGGTGAGAAACTGCTGAAGCTAGTGACTGAGTTTGGTAAAGTGTGTGAAAGAAGAAAACTCTCAGGTAAATGTGAATAAGAGCAAGGTTATTAGGTACAGTAGGGTTGAGGGACAAGTCAATTGGGAGGTAAGTTTGAGTGGAGAAAAACTGGAGGAAGTGAAGTGCTTTAGATATCTGGGAGTGGATTTGGCAGCGGATGGAACCATGGAATTGGAAGTGAGTTCTAGGGTGGGGGAGGGGGATGAAAGTTCTGGGAGCATTGAAAAATGTGTGGAAGGCGAGAACTTTATCTCGGAAAGCAAAATGGTTTTGTTTGAAGGGATAGTGGTTCCAACAATATTATATGGTTGTGAGGCATGGGCTATAGATAGGGTTGTGTGGAGGAGGGTGGATGTGTTGGAAATGAGATGTTTGAGGACAATATGTGGTGTGAGATGGTTTGGTCGAGTAAGTAATGAAAGTGTAAGAGAGATGTATGATAATAAAAAGAGTGTGGTTGAGAGAGCAGAGGAGGGTGTTTTGAAATGGTTTGGTCACATGGAGAGAATTAGTGAGGAAAGATTGACAAAGACGATATATATGTCAAGAGGTGGAGGGAACGAGGAGAAATGGGAGATCAAATTGGAGGTGGAAGGATGTAGTGAAAAAGATTTTGAGCAATCGGGGCCTGAACATGCAGTTGGGTGAAAGGCGTGCAAGGAATAGAGTGAATTGGAACGATGTGGTATACCGGGGTCGATGTGCTGTCAATGGATTGAACCAGGGCACGTGAAGCGTCTGGGGTAAACCATGGAAAGTTTTGTGGGACCTGGATGTGGAAAGGGAGCTGTGGTTTCGGTGCATTTACATGACAGCTAGAGACTAAGTGTGAACAAATGTGGCCTTTGTGGTCTTTTCTTAGCGCTACCTCGCGCATGTGCAGGGGGAGGGAGTTGTCATTTCATGTGTGGTGGGGTGGCGAAGGGAATGAATAAAGGCAGCAAGTATGAATTATGTACATGTGTATATATGTATATGTCTGTGTATGTATGTATATGTATACGTTGAAATGTATAGGTATGTATATGTACGTGTGTGGACGTGTATGTAAATACATTTGTCTGTGGGTGGGTTGGGCCATTCTTTCGTCTGTTTCCCTGTGCAACCTCTCTAATGTGGGAGACAGCAACAAATATGATGAAATGAATAATTTTGTGTGAATGGAGCTTGAAAATGTGTGAGGATGCTAGATATGCATGGGATATATCAAATTAAAGTGATGTGGCATACAGGAAACGGTGTGCTGTCATTAGGTTGAATGAATGTATATCAAGTGGTCAGGGAAAACCGCCAAATGATGTTTGGTGATGGGTATGGATAGGAGGCCCTGGTTTTGATGCATTGTTCATGACAGCTAGGTAATGGGTATGAGGGAATTTGGCCAGTCTTTGTCTGTTCCTGGTGCTGCCATGCTATGGGGAATACAGGAGACAAATATGAAGATATATATTTATTTATTTAAAATTTCTCCAGGACCCCATTCTTGAAAGGGTTCAGTTGTTCCTCCTGTACCCATTTCCAGGAGATCTTGTAGCTCCTAGGCTGCACCTCTTCCAGTAGCAGTCAGTCACAATGGTTTTTACCTCTGAAACACTTAAACTCTAGAATGGAGTTTCTCAAGGAGCAGTTTTTGCTCCAGCCCACTTCAGTCTGTTCCTATACAGTTTTGGAGCTGCTGGAATCCCTAGATGGAGGGTTCTGGTATTATAGCCCTAAAGGCCCACAAAGTTAACCTTTTCATCCCTCAAAATTTGTTGAACAAGTTGTTGAAAAATATATGTAACTCCACAGTTTCTTGTAACAATGAAAAAAGTCACCTCAAAAGTATTTTTAATCCACTCTTTTCACTGTAATAATGTGTAGAAATTTTGTAGATGTTTCAGTACAGTGCACAGTAAAGTGAGCGAGTAAGGCTTCACTGTCATCTAAGTTTCAGTTGTGCATGTTTTATTGTTTATTTTACTTTCACTTACTGATTTTTATAATGTTTTATCCTTTATAGTGATTTTTTTTTCTTGCTATAACTAATGCCATTCACTGATTTTTATTTTCTAACATCAAAACTAGAAAAGTTGTAAAATTACCAACTGCTTTAGTCAGACAGTGTTGTCAAGGTCAGGCAGTACCATAAGATGCTTTTATTTAAATTGTTTTATAATTTTAAGTGTCTGATCAGGTTTTAAGATTGAGACCTTGATTTTTTTGTACTGGAAGTTCACTGGGCGATGGTCATGTACTGCGTACCACACGGGAAGGGCTGGAATAAAAGATGTGGTACATCACTCACATTCTCATTTGATGTATGACTTGGTCATCATCTTTCTGTATTACTGTCTTTACTGAATTCTTTATTGACTTTTCCAACTTCCTTTTGTATATGCCTTTTTTCTTTAATTATTCCTTATATTTTTGGTTGATTTTTTTTTAAAAGATTGACCTAGGTATTTTGTCCAGATCGTAATTTTTTTTGACGCCATCAATAATGCACTCTTACTTGATGGTTTACCATACATTTAGTGACTGTTCTTCCAAGATTCTGTTGTCAACTTTCCCTTTGAAATTACCTCAGTTTTCTCTTTTAGCTTTCATGTTTAATTTGTGTTCATACAAAGATAGCCTTGAATTTTACACTGTTTCTGTATTCTTATAATGTATGATAAAAACTACTTCTTTTATGTGAGTTTTGTGGTTTGTTATTATGTATTTTAACGTTGAAAAGTGTTCTGAGGGATGAGGAAGGCTCTGTATGAGCCAATGAGTTTTGTTTGTGGTTGTTGGTATTTACAGCATGTAAGATCATTTTCAAAAGTAGTTGGAATTTGCCTGTGATTTAGAAAGCCTATTCTTTCAGACTTGGTATGTTCCTGTTCACTCGTGTCATGAAATCAGGCCATGACCGTAGGTTTAAAGAGGCTTTGCAGCAGCCGTCTTTGTTGTGGGTGTTTTGGACCCTTCAAGGTAAGTTGGGATCATATGTACAGGTATAATGAATGAAGGTTAAGTGAAGAAAGAAATCATCTCTTATCCTGAATAAGAAATAGTGTATATATATATGACATTGTTGTAGCTATGACTTAAATTGGTTCAACTAATGAAGAATCATTAGAGGATACTTGCTAGTATATGATGGTTAGAAATGTGAATACTGATTTTGGTCCTTGTTTGAAATCAGCAATGGTCATATCAATTTCTTAATGTGGTTTTGTAGTGGTAGATTAGATACTGTGTCACCTAGGTTCCTCTCACTCTATACATCCTATAATTCTCCCTTTGAGATAATGATCATAGTCTGACTTCATTTCAATGTTGTCCATTTCAATAGCTGTCCATTTTATTAATGAAGAGATTTTCAATCCTCCCTTTATTGTGAAAAATGAATAAATGTCTAATATTTACATCACATTGGTTATTCATTTTGTTGAGTCCAGATTTTGATAAGAGGACATAATAAACTTGCAGTTGAATATCTGAACAAGGTTAGCTTTAGAAACTTATGAACTGATAAATGTCATAAATTTTATTTTGATCTTTGAGCAGGAATATGGGTCTTGGTGACCTTATTGCCTAGCTTGTTAGTGGTATTATCACCCCGTCAGCGTCCCATTGGCACCCGAGACTATGTAGGTTGGGGCATATGGACCATGGGATTCCT
Source organism: Panulirus ornatus (assembly GCF_036320965.1). Classification (NCBI taxonomy): domain Eukaryota; kingdom Metazoa; phylum Arthropoda; class Malacostraca; order Decapoda; family Palinuridae; genus Panulirus; species Panulirus ornatus. Next base: position 60,866,369 of record NC_092233.1, read on the forward strand.
GGTTGAAGTTGTGGCTGACTACCAGAAAACAGCCTTCAGAAATAACCCAGCAAATAAGGTAAATGCTTGTATTTCAAAGAATATATGAAGTAGAGCAACAGAGTAGCTGTCTTAATGAGTTTATTATTATTACATTTTTGTGTTAGCTTTTTGTCATGTAGAATCTAGTACTTCAACAGATATAATATCCAGTAACTGAAACTCTTGTCTGGAAAGTCCATTGATACAAGTTTTTCATTAAGTCCCTTACATGCCCATCACCCACATACGGTCAACAACATAATCTCTGTTTTATTTGGGACCTGGAGATGTTCATGTAATATAATAGTCCAGATAGTAGAATGGTTCTGAGGCATAGTATGTTCATGTAATATAATAGTCCAGATAGTAGAATAGTTCTGAGGCATAGTTCAACTGTGTTGAAAATAAAATTGTCAAAATTTTACTAAAAGAAGATAACTTGATGCTTTAGCGACAAGTACTCGTGTAAAAAATATGCAGCAGTACCTCTTGTAGTGACAGTGTACCTAGAGTGGCAGTAATGCTTATGGGAAAGAAGGAGGGATGTGACAGTGTATTGGAGAACAGGAGTCGTGTGTGTGGGAGGAGAAGGGAGGGAGGTGACAGTGTGGTGTTAGCTGTAGTGATGTGTCTAGGGAGTGGGGAGAGAGGTGACATTGGAAGGAATGGTAGCAATGTATGTGAAGAGGAAGGAAGGAGGCAACAGAGTAGTGTGAGCAATAGCATTGTGTGTTTGGTTAAGGGGAAGGGGACAGTAGTGTAGCAGAAGTAATAGTGATGTGTTTGGGGAAGATGAAGTGTTGTGGCAGGGAGAGAGATTTGTATGAAAAGGAGGGAGGAAGAAAGCAGCTTGGTAGAATCATTGGCAAGGCTGGAGATGACCTGTATACTAGTTGATTCATTTCAAATGGATTGAAACAAACACTGATGCATCTGGTGGCCAGCTTGTGAACTTCCACATTCAGGAAGCAGGTGAAATTTTCTGGACACGACTTTTCATGAAAAAGGTGATAACAGGATTTTCTTGTTGAAAGATGTCAGGATACCATTCTCTGAAATTTGAACTGGAGCTTTGGCATGATTTGCAAACACATCAAAAATGTCACAGTCATGCTTATTATGTACAAAAGTGTAATTGATGTGTCATAAAGGGCTGAATGAGAAAACCTCTTGAAAAATTAATGCTGGAATCACCCGTAAACCTTATCTGTTACTTCATGCTGCTACATTCTCCTGCCATGGCTGCAGGGACAGGTGGTTGTAGCTTAGAGATGGGTCATTGTAGACAAGTCTTGTTGCATTTAGTTGGCTCATCTGTGTCATTCTGTAGGTTATAGCCTGCAGTCCTGAACTGACCACATTAGTCACTGTAATTTGGGTGTAACCAAACATTGTAGTTAATCTTTGCTTGAGACATAGCTGAATACTGCTGAGCTAGACAAAGAGTGCTGTCGATGAGTGTTGGATGGTTGATTATGCCTGTTACGTAGGATGGGCACCAGGGAGTTAAGCAAGCTTTTTGCTGTAGGAGCATTGGTGGAATGGTTGATCCAACCTCTTACTGTAAGTGAGAACTGATGTAAGTATAGCTTTACATTGTAGGCGAGTCCTGGTGGGGGTGTACCCAGTTGTTGCTGAAGTTGTAACCAGATGCCACAAATGAACACTGATAGAACCATACAGCAAGCTGTAATGTGAAGAAAATGGAGTTATGTAGTTCAGGGTCATTTAATAGACCGCTGTGATAGAACCAATCGTTTTGAAATATTTAAACAAAGGCTCTGGATGGAGGATGCTGACATGCTTTAAGTCGCATTCACCATGCAGGGATACCAGTGTTACTGTTCACTGTCTAGAATAGATGCCATTGTTTACCTGTGTTTAAAATAGTTACGTGCTCCTCAGAGGAAACATTCATTTCTTTATACTCATATTTATAGGGTTAACCCTAGAATGCTATTCTCATGTGTTAGCAATGATCCAATACCCATGGGTCCAGTGGACCTATGTAGGGAAAAATAAAAAAGAATAGATCTGATTGTAGTTTACTGAAAAAATGTATACAAAAACTATTCATTATAAGGACTGATATTTGGGGTATCCACTCTCCATACCCTTGGTTTCCTGCTGTGAGATGAAAGCCATTTATTATTTATAGGACATTTTATTTATAGGTTATTTATCTGAAAGCCATTTATTATTTATAGGACATTTTATTTATAGGTTATTTATCCCCCAGTCACTATCCATGGGTCTGTAGGACCCAGACATCATAAAACACAAAGAAGTAATAAGAGCATAGTGTTATGCACCTGCCCTTGGGAACGCTTGCACAAGAATTGAAGAAAGTGAGCCCCTGTGGTTGTACACACATGGGAATTCCATAGAACAAACAAACTCTGAGAGGCTTCAGTCTGATGGACCCAAGGAAAACTCATTACTTATTCAAATTGCCCAATTCTGTGACAAATTCCTTGTCTGCTGTCAGGCTGTCAGAATTAGAACTGCCAGTTACTGTGTGACGGAATCCTTAAAATTGCTGTGGCTAGGCTGTCAGAATTAGAATTGCCAAATTCTGCCCTCTTGGTAGAAGGTTAAAGGTTAATACTGTAATATGCCATAGGCAAGTTTGAAAGATTGGATTAACAACAGAAAAATGAGTACTTTCCATGGGTCATGAGAAATGGAATACAGGGTTGGAGAGATTGTTAAGTTGAAGATAGACAACTGTGGTACCAAAGCTTCAAATGAAAAAGATGGGGATTACAAAAGTTCGGACACAGGTTCTTACTAGTCTGTAAACAATATAAATAGCTATATGGTGATTCATCTCTTTGGACATGTCTGTACAGGATAGCCTGTATACAAGAGACATCATTTTTAGTTGTTTGTAATGAGAATTAGAAAATTTTGACTTATTTACAGGATAAATTCATCAATTCTGGCTTGTGGTCATTGTCACGTCATCCGAACTATTTTGGGGAGGTCCTCCTTTGGTTTGGACTTTACATCAGTGCATCATCAACATTCTCTGGCTGGGAATATCTCACAAGTAAGCAGTTTAAATCTCCCATTCAATTAGAGCTGTGTAACTTCACTAAGATTGCTTTTTAGCTTGTTTAACTCATGCAGCTAACCTGCAACTGTAGTGTTGAGTACATCACTCAAGGAAAAATAAGCATCTAGAAATACCTTGGTGAATGTCATTGGTCGTTATATGAACTTCATTTGGTAATGAGCATAAAAGCATCATAGTAGCATGTAAACCTACAAAGACAGTTTCTTTAGTGGTGTCACAAATAGCTTGTTTGTGGCTGCAGTAGACCATCCAGTCATTAGAGTCATTATAATTTGAATTGAGATTCATATTGCAATACTAGTTTCATTTTAGAAGGGGAGATTATTGGTGTAATTTGTAGTTATAAAAGCCACAGGATATATGGAGATACGAGGACTATTTTGAAAAGTTGTTGGGCATTACAAGCACTGGAGAAGTTGATATATTGTTATTAGTTTTAGAAGTAGGGTAAATGGAAATATCAAAGGTGGAAGGCACTAGTCATGAATGAAGTTACTGGAGAGGTGCTGGGGAAGAGAGTTGGTATGATGGTAGAGTCAGAAGTTGGGATGGACATAAAGAATGGACCTGAATGCAAAGTATGTGTACTTAAGGTGACCAAAAGTTCACTAAATACACCCTTTGCAGAGATTGATTTTTAAGAGCTGGGATCGCCAACCCAAATGCTTACACTGAATCAACCAAAAATGCAAAGTGAAAATTAAAAGAGCACTTACAATAGTGTGGAAACCCTTGTATAGTGTAACAAACTGAACATAAGTTAAGGATGTTTATGAATGAACTGAGAGAAGGTGTGCATGGAAATGGGAATGGAGGTAAAGGTAACAGAGAATAATTGATGTATTGTTGGAGAGTTTGGTAAATGTAAGAGGCAGGCAGGTTATATGATAAGAGGTTCAATGAGAAATACTTTTATTATTATTTTATTTTACATATTTTTTTTTAATACTTGATCACCATTTCCCGCATCAGTGAGGTAGTGCCAGGAAACAGATGAAGAATGGCCCATCCACTCATATACACATGTATCTACATAAACGCCATACACGTACATATACATATCAATATATACACATATACAAACATATACATATATACACATGTACATATTCATACATGCTTGCCTTCAATCAGTCCCTGATGCCACCCCACCTGACAGGAAACAGCACCCTCCTATGTTCAGGCCCCGATCGCTCAAAATCTCTTTCACTCCATCCTTCACCTCCAATTTGGTCTCTTGCTTCTCCTTATCCCCTCCACCTCTTGGCACATATATCCTCTTTGTAAGCCTTTCCTCTCATTCTCTCCATTTGTCCAAACCATTTCAACACACCCTCTTCTGCTTTCTCAACCACACTCTTTTTATCACCACACATCTCTCTTACCCTTTCATTACTTAGTTGATCACACCACCTCACACCATACATTGTCCTCAAACATTTCATTTCTAATACATCGACCCTCCTCTGTACAACCCAATCTATAGCCCATGCCTCACCACCATATAATATTGTTGGAACTACTATTCCCTCAAACATACCTATTTTTGCTTTCAGAGATAATGTTCTCTCGTTACACACATTCTTCTTCTTCTTCTTCTTCTCTCTCTCTTTATACATGCATTTCACCAATCCTTAGGCACTTCACCATAATCCATGCATACATTGAATATCCTTACCAACCAATCAACAACACAGTGATCCCCTTTCTTAATAAATTCAACTGCAACACCATCGAAACCTGCCGGATTTCATCTTCCGCAAGGCTTTCACCACCTCCTCTCTTAACCAAACCATTCTCCCTGACCACCTCACTTCGCTCACCACCCCTACCAGAACACCCTACATCTACCACTCTATCATCAGACACATTCAACAAACCTTCAAAATACTTCATCTCCTTCTCACTTCATAACTACCTGATATCGCTTCCCCCCTTGTCCCCTTCACCGATGTTCCCATTTGTTTTCTTGTCTCGCACATTATTTACCTCCTTCCAAAACATCTTTTTATTGTCCGTGAAGTTTAATGATATTCTCTCACCCCAACTCTCATTTGCCTTCTTTTTCAGTCCTTGTCTTTTCTTCTTGACCTTCTGCCATTTACTCTTATACATCTAGTTAATTGCACTCCTTCCTTGTAAGTATTATCCAAACACCTCTCTTTTATCTCATTAATAACTTTACTCCATCATCCCACCACTCACTACCCTTCCTAATCTGCCCAACTCCGACCTTTCTCATGCCACATGCATCTTTTGCACATTCCATCACTGCTTCTCTAAATACATCCCATTCCTCACCCACTCCCTCACATAAATTTGCTCTCACCTTTTGCCATTCTACACTCAGCCTCTCCTGGTACTTCCTCACACAAGTGTCCTTTCCGAGCTTTATTATACTTGATCATCATTTCCAGTGTCAGTGAGGTAGCGCCAGGAAACAGACAAAGAATGGCCCTTCCACTTGTATACTATTTCATGTGGTGGGGTGGCAACGGGAATAGATGAAGGCAGCAAGTATGAATATGTACATGTGTATATATGCATATGTCCGTGTATGTATATGAATGTATACATTGAAATGTTTAGGTATGTATATGTGCGTGTGTGGGCGTTTATGTGGGTGGGTTGGGCCACTCTTTCGTCTGTTTCCTTGGGCTATCTCGTTTATGCAGGAGACGGAGATTAAGTTAATAAATTATTATTATTATTATTACTATTACTATTATTGTTATTATATTATTTTTTATACTTGATCATAGTTTCCTGCATCAGTGAGGTAGCATTAGGAAACAGACAAAGAATGGCCCATCCACTCATATATGAAAATATGTGGTGTGAGGTGGTTTGACCGAGTAAGTAATGAAAGGGTAAGAGAGATGTGTGGTAAAAAAAAAGACTGCGGTTAAGAGAGCAGAAGAGGGTGTATTAAAATAGTTTGGACATATAGACAGAATGAATGAGGAAAGGTTGACAAAGAGGGTATATGTGTCAGAGGTGGAGGGAACAAGAAGTGGGAGACCAAATTGGATGTGGAAGGATGGAGTGAAAAGGATTTTGAGTGATTAGGGCCTGAACATACAGGAAGATGAGGGGTATGCAAGGAATAGAGTGAATTGGAATGATGTGGTATACCATGGTTGACGTGTTGTCAATGGAATGAATCAGAGCATGTGAAACTTCTGGGGTAGACCATTTAGAGGTTTGTGGGACCTGGAGGTGGATAGGGATCTGTGGTTTCAGTGCATTACACATGACAACTAGAGACAGAATGTAAACGAATGTGGCCTTTTTGTCTTTTCCTGGCGCTCCAGTCTCAGACTAAAGATCAGATCAAGGCTGTGCCTTAATTGAAATTTAGAGAGGATTGTTGAAGGGAAAAAGAAGAGACAAGGGAAAGAGTTACAGATTTTGGAGGGAGTGAAAAAAACCTCTTTTAAAATGTGCCAGGTCATAGTTATTGGGAAAGACATAAGAGGGTAGAGAGTTCCAAAGCTTTGAAGTGTAGGGAAAGAAAATTATTAAAACAACCCACTCTTGGGTTGCCCATGGCCACACAGTAATCATGTGATGCAGTAGCTTCCTGAGTATTGCGTGATCTAGCTAGTTGTAGGGGCATACAAGCAGTCAGCTTGCAAGCAGATGATAATGTGGTAATGTGAGAAAGTGTACAAGAACTGCAGAGTATAACAAGAATTGAGTTGAGTGTATATGAAGAGGAAGCTGAATGTGATTCCCAAGAAATTCTGAATGCATATATATGGCAGGAGATTTGGAGTGTGCTACATGGTTGAATGAGTTGTTGTAAAGGGTTAGGGGCTTCATTAATGTGGGGAGTGTATTCAGTGAAGACCAAAGACTTGGGAATGAAGTGTTAGAAAAGAGTGGGGAACATAAAGAAGGTTACTGAATCTTTGGAAGACTGTAATACAATAACACATGTACATATGCAGAAGTCAAGAAGCCTACTGCAAGAATAGCATAGCCTATCCTAAGATGAAAAAGAAATGTGGATGCTTAATGTCCTTAACTAAGATAGGGCGATTGTATTCTCATTCTCTTTTCTTTCATACTTACTTGCTTTATCTAATGATAGGGAGGTAGAGCCAGGAACAGATTAAGAAAAGGCCTTACTTGTATCCATCCTCAAGCAGTTAATCATGCTCCAAAATAATCCCAAAGTTGGGATTGTTGTTGGTGTCCCTTACTTTTTGCATGGTAGCAATCTTTGAGACAAGAAAGGTTATCCGGTCCGGGTCATTTTGTTAGATTGAGTTTGGATGTGTAATGTACGTTAATATATTAATTTTGTCCATTTCTTAGTGCGAGTATGTATAATGGATCATAATGGTTATGTGATCTATTTGTACTCATGTAATATAATATTTACCCTTACTATATATGATTTTATAACATTTCCTAAACAAGATGAATATATTGAATAACAATCGACTTGTTAGAATCATTTATATCAATTGTTCTTTCAATGTGAATTGCATATTAGAAAACTTTTTTCCCAGTTTTGTGCCCCCTTATGGACTACCTGCTGATCACAAAAATTTCTGGGATCCCAATGCTGGAGACATATGGCATTAAGAAGTGGGGATCTTCTCCTCAGTACCAGGCATACATCAAGAACACACCAGCTCTTGTCCCTTTCATTGGCTCTGTATCCACATGAAACATGTACAAAATTTTCCTCGAGTAATTGTCATAAATTCATGGTTTTGGTTGTTATTACCCAGGCCCAGAGATATATTTCAGCATATTATGCAAGAGTTAAAAGTTTAAGACATACAAGTAGGAATAGTACTTAAATCTTATAGTTAGTGTTCATAAACCATGGAATAATCATATTGCTCGTAATTTTGACTTTCTTATTATTTTTGGAGCCTGTTTTATGTTTTAATAGTATTAATAGAGGAAAATATTTTCTTTGATATGACTTCCATGTTCTTCGCAAGATTTATTGGAAGTTTGTCATAATTGCATCATTTGTATTATTTAAGTACATTATTGCTCATTTCTGATATACCTCAAACAACAGGTTTTACGCATATGTTAAGTACATTGCTTTAAAGGAAATTATATTTCCATGGTAAGTAATCTTGTAAATGCTCATCCCTGTTAATTTCACTTGTCTTAGTTTATTCAAAAAGTTTATGCATTAGGAGTTTCAATAATTCTATATTGTGCTAAGTGGGAATACCTGTAGAACATGACAGCTGCTGTCATTTTCAGTCAGTGTGTATTTCTTGTTTGAATTTTCTTATAAAGTTTGGACTTTTATATATACAAGTGTATTAATAAGATTTAATTTAAGCCCTTTTCTGATTAGCTTATAGTAACCATCCTGAAACAAAACTACTCAGATATTAAGTTCAAGGGATGAGTATATCCAACATTTGAAAGTGAATGTGGTTTTTCCCCCCCCCATGTACACCCATAAAAAAAATCCATGTTTATATTTTTGTGTTTGACAGGATGACACAACAGATGAAGGAGTTTGACAAATGCTGTAGGGTCTCGCCTCACATTGGTAACTCTACTTTCCTCAGTGTACATTAAAGAAAGCATACAGTGTAGGGTATAATGTGTTCAAACAGCATTAATGAATCTTTTTTTTTATTTTGAAATCATTCCAGTGCAGAGCAGCTACCATAGTGTAACACCAATACTGTGCTTGTGATTGTGATACAAAATCCAGGTAGAACACAAAATGGACCTCCTTTCTTTCCCTCTTCTCTCAAGGTTATAAAGGATTCCCCCAGATGCACCTGACCACATACTCTCCTCCCACTCACACCGCTTTCTATTAGGTAATTTTCTTTTTCATACATGTTTGCCATTTCCTGTGTTCACAAGGTAGCATCGAGAATAGATGGGGCCTGGATGTGGATAGGGAGCTGTGGTTTTGGTGCATTACACATGCACCGTTTCCTGCATCAGCGAGGTACCATCAGGAAACAGATGAAGAATGGCCCATCTGCTCATATACCCATATAGATATATAAACACGCATACAAGTACATATACATATCAACAAATACACATATACAGACATATACATATATCCACATGTACTTATTCAGACTTGCTTGCCCTCATCCATTTCCGGTGCTACCCTGCCCCACAGGAAACGGCATCGCTACCCCCTGCTTCAGTGAGGTAGTGCCAGGAAAACAAACAAACAAACAAAAAAAAAAAAGGGCCACATTCGTTCACATTCAGTCTCTAGCTGCCATGTGTAATGTGTCGAAAACACTGAACTTGCCATAGTTTACCCCAGACGTTTCACATGCCCTGTTTCACCCCATTGACAGTGCATCAACCCCGGTATACCATATTGTTCCAATTCACTCTATTCCTTGCATGCCTCTCACCCTCCTGTATGTTCAGGCCTGACTCACTCAAAATCTTTTTCACTCCACCCTTCCACCTCCAGTTGGTCTTCCGCTTCTCCCTCCACCTCTGACACAAATATCTTCTTTGTCAACCTTTCCTCACTTATTCTCTCCATATGTCCAAACCATTTCAACACTCCCTTTTCTGCCCTCTCAGTTTTTATTTCCACACGTCTTTCTTACCCTTTCATACTTGATTGCCGTTCCCATTTAGCGAGGTAGCACCAGGAAGAGATAAAGAAAGGCCATATCCACTTACATCCATTCTCTAGCTGTCTTGTGAAACGCACCAAAACTGCAGCTCCCTATTGACAACCAGGCCTCACAGACCTTTCCATGGTTTATCCTGGATGCTTCACATGCCCTGGTTCTATCATCAACAGTACATCAACCCCAGTGTACCATATTATTCCAATTCACTCATCCCATGCATGCCTTTCACCATCCTGCATGTTCAGTTCTTGATTGCTTAAAATCTTTTTCATTCCATCCTTCCAACTCCAGTTTGGTTTCCCCATTCTTCTTGTTATCTCCACTTCTGACATATATCCTCTTTGTCAATCTTTCATCTCTCATTCTTTCCATATGTCCAAAGCATTCAGCACACTCTTCTACTCTCTGAGCCACACTCTTTTTATTACATCTCTCTTACCTGATCAAACCACCTCACACCACATGTCTTCAAATATATAATTTCTAACACATTCACCCTCCTTTGCACAACCTTATCTATATCCCATACCTCCCATCCATGTAATACTGTTGGAACTCCTGTTCATTCAAACATACCATTACCTCCTCACCAGTGATAGGAAGGACTACTCCCTCCTCTCCAGTGGTAGAAAGGACTACTACCTACCACCCAAGCCTCTCTCCCCTCTTGGATACAGTACTCATCAGTGTTGTGGTCCCCCACCCCAACCATATCCCGACACAAGTGGACAGACACCAAAACATATCAACCACTTGCTGGCCCAGTGAATAAAGATTTCATTGGACTGAGGTGACCAGTGAAAATGATGTTGAAATCATGTGGGGGAAGTATCATGAAACCTGCAGCCAGGCCTGCCAACTCTTCTTTCCAGCTGATGCTCCCAAGATCACCCACTACATTAAGCAACTTATGCAGCAGTATAATGGAGCATTAAGTTGCAACAATGACTCTTACGAGCACCTTTACAACAAAGTGCAATGCATATTATGAGCTGCAAAGAAGGCCTGTTACCCAAACAAGGTGCAGCATTTAAAGCAGGCCAACACTGGTCATTGGTATGACATTAAAAGAACTAACTGGCTGTGACAAGCAAAGGCTCTGCCCCTTTACTTACAGTCTATAATGAGAAGGCAGCAAACCACTTTGCCAGTATTTGCCTACAATTGCCACAACTTGACATCAGCTTTCCAACCCATTTCCTCCAAACACAGTTGAAGAATATCAAGAAGAAAAGTGCCTTCAGCACCTGAAAACTGAATGCTCGACAACACTCGCAGAACTTCCAGTAAAACTATACGAGGAATTCTCCCACCAGGTGCCATAATTAATGTTTCACTCAACCAACCCAAATGCCCCAGAGCTTGGAAGACAGCATATGTCACTCCATTATCCAAATTCACCATCCCAGAGTCTGGTAATAGCTTATGTCCTGTTGCAATCACTTTAATCCCCAGTTTAATTTGTGAAAGTTTTGTTTGACTAGATCTGGGCTGATATTGCTGATTTAACAGATCCTCAGCAGTTTGGAAACATGAAATTTTCCTCCACCACTTACTGCCTTGTAAGCCTCCTAGACTTCATTTGCTGCAATTGGAGAAGTGCAAGACCTTTTTTACAAAGGCTTTTGACCTGGTAAACTATAACATCATCATTGGTAAAGCCATCAATCTAGGACTACAAGGGTGTCATCTCATGACTGGTGAACTTCCTGACCAGGGGACACTAAACAGTCTGCTGTAGGGGAGCCACATCGACCTCACTCCTCATAACATCAGTTACAGGGCACCAAAATGGGACAGCTCTGCTTCCTCATCCTTATTGGGATACCCTGGACACAAACCATCACTCGAAGTATGTACATGACTCCACCTTTGGCTTCACTATCAACAACAACTCTCCTGATTTCAAGTGTCCTTCAGCACATCATCAACAACCTGTAGGAGTGGATTATAGCTAATGACATCACCATCAACCACACCAAGACTGTGATGTTACACATCAACCTGTTTGCAGAAATCTTGCCCCCTGACATTTCATTAGGCCCTAACATCCTCAGGGTAGTCAGAGACTTCAAACTTCTTTGTGTCATCATAAATTAGTTTAAACAAGAAAAGCCATGCCAACACTATTATCAAATCTTCCTCACACTGCCTATACCATCTGAAATCACTGGGAATCCCACTAATTGAGCTCAGGAGTGTCTATACCATCTTCGTTAAACCCAAGCTCACTTATGCCTCCCCAGGCTGGTTCTCCTCATTGCCATCCAGAGGGACCAGCTAGAAAGAGTTCAGAAAAGGGGATGCAGAATGGTCCTTGGCCCCTCTTACAACACCCACCAAGAGGCCCTCATATCGTTGAACCTGTCCACCCTCTCTGACCAACACTGGCAGCTCTCACGGCAATTTGGCAATAAACTGGTGACACCCCCCACCGATGGCCCTCCCCATGGATTGCCATTTTTCATTGCAGCTGACTTGTTTGTCAGAGCTCATACAGAGATATAAGAACAGTTCTATACCTACCATTGTGAACATTTCAGAACAAGTGCAGAGCTATGCAAATGAACAGCTTAGTTTTGTATTAGGTTATGTGATATGCCTGAGGATTGGCGGAACACTTGCATAGTGCCATTGTAGAAAGGCAAAGGGGACAAAGGTGAGTGCTCAAATTACAGAGGTATAAGTTTGTCGAGTATTCCTGGTAAATTATATGGGAGGGTATTGATTGAGAGGGTGAAGGCATGTACAGAGCATCAGGTTGGGGAAGAGCAGTGTGGTTTCAGAAGTGGTAGAGGATGTGTGGATCAGGTGTTTGCTTTGAGGAATGTATGTGAGAAATACTTAGAAAAGCAAATGGATTTGTATGTAGCATTTATGGATCTGGAGAAGGCATATGATAGAGTTGATAGAGATGCTCTGTGGAAGGTATTAAGAATATATGGTGTGGGAGGCAAGTTGTTAGAAGCAGTGAAAAGTTTCTATCGAGGATGTAAGGCATGTGTACGTGTAGGAAGAGAGGAAAGTGATTGGTTCTCAGTGAATGTAGGTTTGCGGCAGGGGTGTGTGATGTCTCCATGGTTGTTTAATTTGTTTATGGATGAGGTTGTTAGGGAGGTGAATGCAAGAGTTTTGGAAATAGGGGCAAGTATGCAGTCTGTTGTGGATGAGAGAACTTGGGAAGTGAGTCAGTTGTTGTTCGCTGATGATACAGCGCTGGTGGCTGATTCATGTGAGAAACTGCAAGAGCTGGTGACTGAGTTTGGTAAAGTGTATGAAAGAAGAAAGTTGAGAGTAAATGTGATTAAGAGCAAGGTTATTAGGTACAGTAGGGTTGAGGGTCAAGTCAATTGGGAGGTAAGTTTGAATGGAGAAAAACTGGAGGAAGTGAAGTGTTTTAGATATCTGGGAGTGGATTTGGCAGCGGATGGAACCATGGAAGCGGAAGTGAATCATAGGGTGGGGGAGGGGGCGAAAATTCTGGGAGCCTTGAAGAGTGTGTGGAAGTCGAGAACATTATCTCTGAAAGCAAAAATGGGTATGTTTGAAGGAATAGTAGTTCCAACAATGTTGTATGGTTGCGAGGCATGGGCTATGGATAGAATTGTGCGCAGGAGGGTGGATGTGCTGGAAATGAGATGTTTGAGGACAATATGTGGTGTGAGGTGGTTTGATTGAATAAGTAATAATAGGGTAAGAGAGATTTGTGGTAATAAAAAGAGTGAGGTTGAGAGAGCAGAAGAGGGTGTTTTGAAATGGTTTGGTCACATGGAGGGAATGAGTGAGGAAAGATTGACCAAGAGGATATATGTGTCAGAGGTGGAAGGAACGAGGAGAAGTGGGAGACCAAACTGGAGGTGGAAAGATGGAGTGAAAAAGATTTTGAGTGATCGGAGCCTGAACATGCAGGAGGGTGAAAGGCGTGCAAGGAATAGAGTGAATTGGAGCGATGTGGTATACCGGGGTCGACGTGCTATCAATGGATTGAACCAGGGCATGTGAAGCGTCTGGGGTAAACCATGGAAAGTTGTGTGCGGCCTGGATGTGGAAAGGGAGCTGTGGTTTCGGTGCATTATTACATGACAGCTAGAGACTGAGTGTGAATGAATGGGGCCTTTGTTGTCTTTTCCTAGCACTACCTCGCACACATGAGGGGGAGGGGGTTGTTATTTCATGTGTGGCGAGGTGGCAATGGGAATGAATAAAGGCAGACAGTATGAATTATGTACATGTGTATATATGTATATGTCTCTGTGTGTGTGTGTGTATATATATATATATATATATATGTATACGTTGAGATGTATAGGTATGTATATTTGCATGTGTGGACGTGTATGTATATACATGTGTGTGTGGGTGGGTTGGGCCATTCTTTCATCTGTTTCCTTGCGCTACCTCGCTAACGCGGGAGACAGCGACAAAGCAAAATAAAAATATATATAATATAAGATGTCATTTAATTTATTAGTTACTTTTCATCAACGAAGTGCATTATGTATATTTGCCACCCTAGCTATCTAGATGTACCTCACCCATGTGCTTATCCAAAGTGTGTAAATATCCAGCATGCCTTCGTCCCATATTTGTTAACTGTCATGACCTTTCAGTTCTGTAATGTGTGTAATACCTGAACTGTGTATTTCCAGCTGAATGGTGCCTTTATCCAATTAACTGGTCTTTATTTATTTCCTCACCAGTGGTAGAGAAGACCAATGCCTCCTTATCAATGGTAGGGAGGTCCACTACCTCCTCATCAGGGATAAGGGGGACTACTCCCTCCTTATCAAGGCACAGAGGACAACTACCTCCTCACCAGTGGTTAAGAGGACTACTGAAGTGGTCCTTATATCAAGTGTTTGTTATATGCTGTGATTCTTACGTCCAGTGTTTGTAATAATCCACTACCTCCAGTTCCTCTCCATTTAGACTTGCACTAGCACCATCTTGCTTTAACCCCTTCTGCACCATATTGTTTTAGTTCTGTCCACATTTACTTTCAGCTGTGTCCCCTTAACACTCCCAAACTCTGTCTTCAGCTTCTGGGATTATTCTTTTAAGTCTGCCAGCAGAGCTTGTCATTTGCAAACATCAGCTTGTTCACCTCCCATGCTCCCTAACCACAGTATACTGCATTTTATCTCCCATACCACCTGGTCTACAAACTAAAGAGCCATGGTAACGTGATACATTTTCCCACCTTCACCTGGGGCAATTCACCCACCTCCCTCCCTTTTTGCACACAAGCATTACTGTCTGGATAAGAAATCCTCTCTCTATTTCGTCACTTTGTAATTAATTCGTACATCCATGGCATCTTTAACAGCCAATCATGTGCTTTCTAAATTCATAAATGCAACAAATAGATCACTCTCTTTCTCCAAGTATTTTCAAAGAAAATGTCTCGTCCACACACCCTTTACATAGCTCTTTTGAAACCAAAATGTTCCTTCCTAATCAGCTCCTCTATACATGACACCACTCTTTCATAGGCTTATTTGATATACTCAACAGTCTCTTATTTAAAAGTCACTTATAAACTTATTTGCCTTTATACTAGGGCACTATACATGCACTCTGGCAATGAAACTTTGGCCATGTATATTTCAAATAGTGTCATTGTCACCCCGTTTCTTGAGGAACTCTGCTATGATCTCATCTTCATTTCATCTTCAAGTCAGACTTTCGCTACCTCTCTTTCCACCATCTCACTCGCTATGACTCGCTCAGCATGCCATCCGAATCAAAATGCACTATATCCACTTTTCTGTCATGCAACACATTCACTAATCCTTCAAAATACTTGATTCATTTCATTTTTATTTATTTTGTTAACCACCATTCCCCCATCTGCTCTCCTCACTCTTGCCCCCAATTATTCTTGTGTTCTCAATGTTCACTGTCTGTATCTCTCATACCTGTTTCCTTCAGGAACTCCCTCAAGGGGATGGCCACAGCAAGTCTCCATAACTACTGAACTCCAGTTCTGCTTCTTAGCCTTCAGTGCCTTACACCTAACAGGCTACTAGCAGAGGGCCAGTCTAGTGCAGTGTTTGTGAAGGCTCCTACTTGATGTTTGTACAGACTACCACTACCTAATGTTCTTACCAACCACTTCTACCTAATAGTCCTAACTAAATGCTCCTACCTATTACTTCTATCTATTGCTTCTACCATTTTGCCAAAAGGTAGGGCTAGCATATAGCACTCACCACTGGAAATCTAGAGGCACAAAGAATGAGCTTTGCGAGTTAAGTGTTGTGTATGTCAGAGAGAGACATTTTGTATGTTTGTGGACAGAATGCCAGCAGTCCATATGTAGGTGAGGGAGAGAGAAAAGACAGCTACCTGAGTCAGAGGAGTGCAACTTGACAACCAGTTAAGTGCTGGCTCACTATGCAGCTATCACTAACCCTCCTGATACCCAGGCGGGTAGTACTGGTAATACACTTCCCAGTTGTTGGTTGCCTACCAACTACTACTGCTACCGTTCACTTCCTTCTAAAACATGTCTTATTCTCCATGAAGTTGACTAAAACTTCTTTTTTCCCCTTTATCATTTGTCCTCTTTTTCAGCTCATGTTTATTTGTCTTGACCTTCTGCCACTTTATCTTTTGCAGGAAAAGTCACACACTTCTTTCCACAGTTACCATCCACACTTCTTTTTTTTCACTAGCAACTTGATTTGATGATTCCACTTCTTGCTATCCTTTCTCTTGTGTTCCACTTCTTGCTATCCTTTCTCTTGTGTTCACATCCCCTCTTATGAATGCCAGACTTTACTGGTACGCTTAAACAGTGCTTTCCTAAATATCTTCTTTTCCCCAATTTTTATTTATATTCATCCTATGCTATTCTTCAATAAATCCCTCCTGGTATATCAATTTCATCACATCTTTTGCACAAATCTTATTTCTTCAACCCACCATCAAATTTCACCCTTGCCTCCATCAAGAGGTGATCAGGAATTCCACCTGTTGCCCCTCTCATCATATTCACAAGTAATAATCTCTCCTTTGAAGTTCTGTCAGTTAGCAAACACTCAGTAAGACTCACTGATCTATCCCATTCACCCACATATACTTGCATATGCACCTTTTAGGCCAAGTATTCCCAATCATCATTCCTCTCACGGTACACAATGAGCGTTTCCCATTTACTTTCCTATTCTCTAATTATACCCTCGACTGCCATATTGCCCATGTTTGCGTACAGAACCCCTTGCATCAAAACTGTAAAAGCACACACTCACCTCCTACTAAAATGCTATGCATACTGTCACCTCTGATGTAATCCACAGTAATTTGAAATTCTCGCAGAATGTTACAAATGTTACATGATGACTTAATTTTTTTAAAAGTTATTTTTCAGTAAGCAAAGCATCATAAATTTATAGTTACCTCTATTAAGACTACCACCCAATACTGGGAAGTGCCTTTAATGGAAATCTGTTTGTAACAATGAGTTGGAACACTTGCAACAAGAATGCTTTGCGAAACTCTAGGAATATTAGTGACACATTTGTAGATAAATAGTTTGTTGCCTTTCAAATCAAGAGAGAATGGTTTTATGTTCTCAACAGGAAGTAATAATGAATGCTTAATTCTAAGAAAACTAGATTATTTATATTTTTAGCTAAATAATACTGCAAAATACATAAAATTTACAAAACTTTTTTTTTATCCAAGTCAGCATGCTTTTAAAACACAAACAACAATGGCACAACACAGGACTTGAAACTTATGAAATATACATTACAGGACACAAGTACCAAGCACGAACTTTCACAATGTAAAAATATATTTATGAAGGTTGTACAGTGTTCTCTTGCTTTCCATGGTGTATAAAAAAGTTTAAAATAAGGTATGCTATTTCACCAACCATGGCAGAGTTTTGAGAGTGATTTTTCTGCCTGTTGGATGAGCATTGTGGCAGTCACAGGATACTTCTAGTCCAGTTCAGCAGGATTCAACATGATGGCATGGCAATGCAAAAGTGTGTTAACTGCATCACCTGAGCCTTGTTGTCTGGATTCTTTACTGCAACTCTTGCAGTGTTAGGTACTACACAAGTAATCTTGATGCAGTGCAAACTTTTAATTTAAATCCTTTGCTATTTACTGCCTTTTCATAAGGATTCAAGTGTAAAGCTACTGATGCCATCCCAAAGTGGCCAAGGAAAATGACATTGTGAGGGCAAAAAGTGGACTTGCTTGATTGCCTTGTAATTTGTGAAAATGCATCATTTGTTAGTCAACAGTGTGAATGAACAATATGGAAAAATGACTGATAATGGCTACTGTTGCACCAGGCCCACTAGAGTTTGTAGATTATGTATATGGCACATGATTCATTTGCAGAAAAAGCCCTCTTTCACAATTAAACATCATACATGCTTATTTTCAATCCTGAAGTGTTCATTATAGGATTTACTAAGGGTATTTTCTCAAGGGTCACTTTCCCTAACCTTCTATATCCCAAAAAACTTGTGATTTGCCGATGGCAATTTTGCAAACCACACTTTTCCAGGAACATAACTAGCATGGTTGCCATAGGACCTCTGTACATCCATCTGTTCTATATAAAGAAATAACTCCATCCTCACACATGCAACTCTGCATAAGACATCATGACAATACAAACAGAATTTTGCAAAATATTCACAAAACTAGTTATCAAATTTTTTCATGTCTCAATCCAAGTCAGCATATGGATATGAGGAAATAAATTAACAAAGGACTTAAGTTGCAAGTTATATAAAATAAACATTACTGATAAAAATAGCAGGCATATAATATGCCAACTAATGTACAGGTTGAATCCCTCTAATCTGGTGCTTTGTGGTCTGGCACATTTTGAGTCTGTTGCCATTAGAAACCCATCTAATCTGGTGCTTTGTGGTCTGGCACATTTTGAATCTGTCACCATTAGTCATTAGTTTGTGGATCTGCCACTAGGGTGGTGTTAGCAGCACTAAGGTGCCAAAATCCCTTACACTGCAGCTGAGCTTAGTAAAGAGTCCTGTCAATTTTCTTCCATTCAGCTGTATTTTAGCCCTTCAGGACTGTCATCTGAGAGACCAAGATGTGTATGCTGATACTAATAAGCATACATCACATTATCTATGCTTGAAAAGGTGGTTACTGAAAAAATTAGATAAACTTCTGTAAAGACTGTGTGAATACTATAAGATGGGATTGTCAACTGTGTATGACTTTGGGGTCAACTTCCGTCTTCCAGCATTTTCTGTGGTTCAGCTATGGCCAGGTCCCAAGGTTGCCTGTGGGGTGGGGTAGTGCTGGGAATGGATGACGCAAGCATGAATATGTACATGTGTATATGTTATGTATGTATATGAGCATTTATGGATATATGTGTATAAGTGAATGGACCGTTCTTTGCCCGTTTCCTGTTGCTACCTCGCTGACGCAGGAAACAGCGATCAATTATAATACATTTATTACTAAATTCATTATACTTGATTGCCGTTTCCCATGTCAGCGAGGTAATGCCAGGAAACAGACGAAGAACAACCCATCCATTCATATACACACACTATATATATATATATATATATATATATATATTTCTTTTTCTTTCTTTGAAACTATTCGCCATTTCCCGCGTTAGCAAGGTAGCGTTAAGAACAGAGAACTGGGCCTTTAAGGGAATATCCTCACCTGGCCCCCTTCTCTATTCCTTCTTTTGGAAAATTAAAAAAAATAATGAGAGGGGAGGATTTCCAGCCCCCCGCTCCCTCCCCTTTTAGTCGCCTTCTACGACACGCAGGGAATACGTGGGAAGTATATATATATATATATATATATATATATATATATATACACACAAACACCCACACACGTACATATACATTATCAACATATACATACACAGACATATATACACTTGTACATTTTCATATTTGCTCGCCCTCATCCATTCCTGGTGCCAACACACCCCAAAGAAAACAGCATCGCCACCCCCTGCTTTAGTGCAGCAGCGCCAGGAAAACAGACAAAAAAGGCCACATTCATTCGCACTCAGTCTCTAGCTGTCATGTGTAATGCACCAAAACCACAACTACCTATCCACATCCAAGCCCCACAGACTAAAATTAAAAGGTGTGTAAATACATGAGATGTTGAAAATAATGTTTTTCATCTATAAATATTCAAATTGGAAACAAATATTATAACTGTAAATAAAATTTTTCAAGAATGAATCACACCGAGATAAAAATTGTCAATAGCACAATAACAACACTAAATTGTTATCTTAATGAAAATCATATGATGCCTGATTTCTTGGCTGCTAGTTTGTCATAAAATGCTGTCAGTACACATGCAACAATAGTTTTATATTACCAGTGAATATATCACCATGTGCTTCACAATTTATTTGTCAATTGTGTTTTTATTTCCTTTCTATTATCTAATTACTATTATTAATCATGTTACCATTTCCACTGAATGGATCACATGCACAGAGGCAGGCATCTTTTCCAGAATTTTTTTTTGTTTGGGGGCTTAAACCCAGCTGGCTTCCTATGGCTTGGAATGCCCAATTCCCTGAGGTAGATGCATTATTCTAAAACTTTAGAATTTATCCAATCAGCTACAATACATGTTTTTTTTTTGCATTACATCTGTTTCATGTGGAACATCTAAAATGTCTAACTCTACTGTTCATAATATTTTTCAGGCCAAAGCAACTTTACACTTAACTTACACTACAGTGAGTTATTTAAAGACATGAGCCTTTCCTGAGGAATTGGTACCAACCAGGATTGCTCTGGTAGGGTGCATGGCAGTGATGCTGGATACTGATGCAAAGGATTCGCCCGTAAACTCATGTTGTAGTTGTCCATCAGCTCCCCAAACCTGAATCTAAAAGAACAGACCATTTAGTTAACTGATCTTGTACTTGATTCACAAGGAATCAGGAAGACTGATAAAACAAATTTCCCAAAGTAATACAACTATCACAGTAAGGATTACTTACAGTTAAATGAAATATTTACTTCATCTAACACTTACTAACATGGGAATAAAAAAGTTGTATACACAAATACAGATAAGTACCAAAAGTACTAGCATTCAATCAATTCTGAGTTTATTCAGCCAGGGAACCTTGAAAACCTATCTTCCTTTGACTCATATGTCATTTCCATTTGCCTGAAATCAATGCAGATCTGTTATCCATAAAGCAAGGAACTTTTTAACCAGAAGGAAGTATGCTGCCTTCTCTTCTCTTTCCAATTAGATGCATTTCTGGTCTTCAGCCAAAAATATCTCAACTGTTGATTTATCCCTCCTTCCTTCTTTCTGTGTTAGACTAACAATATTACTGTTTCTCCTAGTGACAAACCAATCCTTCACCTCTTTAATTCCAATTTAGATAAAATCCTTTTACATTTATTTTTCACTTACTAATTTCATCACCATCATCGAATCACTTTATGTGTAGAGGCAAGATATATAGACTAACCAGCACTTTTTGTTATAAATGACTGTGCCACATAAACATGTTCCTAAGCTCCCTTACCTGTTTCATATTTACCAAAAATCCATATTTTAATCTCATTGCCTTGACTTTAATTGTAAAAAAGTTTTTGTGTTTTTAATTCTCATTTCCTTAAAAAATCTTGAATTCTAGTTATACTTCCTAATACCCAGCATGGATTCTGCATGGCAATATCTCTAGGTAAGTCAATTGGGAGGTAAGTTTGAATGGAGAAAAACTGGAGGAAGTAAAGTGTTTTAGACATCTGGGAGTGGATCTGGCAGCGGATGGAACCATGGAAGCAGAAGTGGATCATAGGGTGGGGGAGGGGGCAAAAATCCTGGGAGCCTTGAAGAATGTGTGGAAGTCGAGAACATTATCTCGGAAAGCAAAAATGGGTATGTTTGAAGGAATAGTGGTTCCAACAATGTTGTATGGTTGCGAGGCGTAGGCTATGGATAGAGTTGTGCGCAGGAGGATGGATGTGCTGGAAATGAGGTGTTTGAGGACAATGTGTGGTGTGAGGTGGTTTGATCGAGTAAGTAACATAAGGGTAAGAGAGATGTGTGGAAATAAAAAGAGCGTGGTTGAGAGAGCAGAAGAGGGTGTTTTGAAATGGTTTGGGCACATGGAGAGAATGAGTGAGGAAAGATTGACCAAGAGGATATATGTGTCGGAGGTGGATGGAACGAGGAGAAGTGGGAGACCAAATTGGAGGTGGAAAGATGGAGTGAAAAAGATTTTGTGTGATCGGGGCCTGAACATGCAGGAGGGTGAAAGGAGGGCAAGGAATAGAGTGAATTGGATCGATGTGGTATACCAGGGCTGACGTGCTGTCAGTGGATTGAATCAGGGCATGTGAAGCGTCTGGGGTAAACCATGGAAAGCTGTGTAGGTATGTATATTTGCGTGTGTGGACATATGTATATACATGTGTATGGGGGTGGGTTGGGCCATTTCTTTCGTCTGTTTCCTTGCGCTACCTCGCAAACGCGGGAGACAGCGAAAAAAAAAAAATACAATTTCCTGTCTAAAAGCTCCCTTCTGATTCTCTTCCCTCTCTATCATGTCTCTAGTTATCTCTCGTCAACCTATTTTTGTAACTGTTGACAGATCAACCTCTTTTCCAATCCATAGCAGTTTATCAGTGTTCTGTCCTGTCTCCTATCTTAATCTTCTTCCATCTTGTTATCAACACCTTTTTTTTCTGTCCACATCTTATTTTAATTACACTGTCTCAAATATAGCAAATATAAGAGTGTGTTAACATTCATATAACTGTCTGATGGAAAATCTAACTATATGTTGCGAATTCCTTATTTGAGATTGGAATGATTTCTCGCATTCCACATCATATTTACTTTTATCTACTTATATAGGACTAGACACAAAGTTAATAAAGAGGCATAATGGAGAAATGTCTCTTTACATTTCCTTTCTTAGTAAAATTTGCACCAACAAAAGACAATGTACACAACCACAAGAATTCAGATACCCTTACCCTTCGTGGCTGCTTCAATGAGCCCACTACTACTAAGTCTTCACGTCTGGGCACATAGCGAGCTTTGAATGTTGTCAACCATCTCCCTGTCTGGGTGCAGTGACTGATTTTTTGTGTAACTGAAAACAATTAAGATGATTAAGCAACTACTGAATCAAATCAAATTATAAACTACACATAACACAGTGCTCAGAACAATTATTGGCTACTTAGCAATCCACACAATATTTACAATGAAAACTCAAAATCATTCCAAAACATTATACAATGTAAGTGAATGTAACCTACTTAGTTACAATGGCCTATCTGGTAGATAACATGTTTTCCTAAGCAAGGAATAGTTAAATTTTAATTCTTAAAAGCATAATTAATTGTTTTATGTGCACCATATCATAAATACAAAATATGAAAAATTATTTTTGGGATCAATATGTCGTCAGTAAGATGATTCAGGGTAAACAGGATATAAAATTAAGATGTGGAGTACTCTGTTGATTATAATCTCTGCTTTCAGTACATTATACATGACAGGTACAAATGGATATGTGAAAGTGAGGCCATTTTTCATTTGTTTCTGATGCTACCTTGTTAAAAACAGAGGCCATAAAAAACTTACCTTTCAAGTCAACTAGGTTAAAGGATATGAATCTCAAGTAGTTATCCATACATGTAGAGATCATTGATTTCCCTGCAACAAAAAGGAGTATTGTCAACAAAATAAAGTTGTAAAAATACAAGACACCATCCATGCCTCACAGAAATAAAGGTCACTAAATTGGATTTATAATTGCCAATAAAGCAGTTACTTACCTACCCACCTTCAAATCAAGTCTTCTATGAAGCCTAAGCTGCGCAGTTTCCATGTGGCAGCACAGAGAACTCATACTTCCTTCTGTAAGGGTCATATGTGAAAAAATTCATGGTCTAAATTTGGGCAAGTATGCAGTCTGTTATGATGAGAGGGCCTCGGAAATGAGTCAGTTGTTGTTTGCCACTGATACAGCTCTGGTGGCTGATTTGAGTGAGAAACTGCAGAGGTTGGTGACTGAGTTTGGAAGTGTGTGAAAGGAGAAAGTTGCGAGTAAATGTGAGGAAGAGCAAGGTTATTGGGTTCAGTAGAGTTGAGGGACAAGTTAGTTGGGATGTAAGTTTAAATCGAGAAAAATTGGAGGAAGTGAAGTGTTTTAGATATCTGGGAGTGGACTAAGCAGCAAATGGAACCATGGCAACAGAAGTGAGTCACAGGGTGAGGGAGGGGGGTAAAGGTTCTGGGAGCGATGGAGAATGTGTAAAAGGAGAGAACATTATCTGAGAGAGCAAAATATGGGTATGTTTGAAGGAACAGTAGTTCCAACAATTTTATATCACTGTGAAGCATGGGCTATAGATAGGGTTGTAAAGAGGAGGTTGGATGTGTTGGAAATGAGATGTTTGAGGACAATATATTGTGTGAGACGGTTTGATCAAGTAATGAAAGGGTAAGAGAGATGTGTGGAAATAAAAAGAGCGTGGTTGAGAGAGCAGAAGAGGGTGTTTTGAAATGGTTTGGGCACATGGAGAGAATGAGTGAGGAAAGATTGACCAAGAGGATATATGTGTCGGAGGTGGAGGGAACGAGGAGAAGTGGGAGACCAAATTGGAGGTGGAAAGATGGAGTGAAAAAGATTTTGTGTGATCGGGGCCTGAACATGCAAGAGGGTGAAAGGAGGGCAAGGAATAGAGTGAATTGGATCGATGTGGTATACCGGGGTTGACGTGCTGTCAGTGGATTGAATCAGGGCATGTGAAGCGTCTGGGGTAAACCATGGAAAGCTGTGTAGGTATGTATATTTGCATGTGTGGACGTATGTATATACATGTGTATGGGGGTGGGTTGGGCCATTTCTTTCGTCTGTTTCCTTGCGCTACCTCGCAAACACGGGAGACAGCGGCAAAAAAAAAAAAAAAAAAAAAAAAAAATAATATATATATTATTTATTATTTTTTATTATACTTTGTCTGTGTATATATAAGTGTATATATAAGTGTACATTAAGATGTATAGGTATGTATATTTGTGTGTGTGGATGTGTATGTATATACATGTGTATGGGGGTGGGTTGGGCCATTTCTTTCGTCTGTTTCCTTGCGCTACCTCGCAAACGCGGGAGACAGCGACAAAGCTTATAATAAAAAAAAAAAAAAATGTATATATACATTATCCCTGGGGATAGGGGATTAAGAATACTTCCCACGTATTCCCTGCGTGTCGTAGAAGGCGACTAAAAGGGGAGGGAGCAGGGGGCTGGAAATCCTCCCCCTCTCGTTTTTTTGAATTTTCCAAAAGGAGGAAGAGGGGGCCAGGTGAGGATATCCCAAAAAGGCCCAGTCCTCTGTTCTTAACGCTACCTCGCTAACGCGGGAAATGGTGAATAGTTTAAAAGAAAGAAAAAGTATATATATATATATATATATATATATATATATATATATATATATATATATATATATATATATATATGCGTATATGAGTGGATGGGCCATTCTTTGTCTGTTTCCTGGCACTACCTTGCTGATGCAGGAGACGGCGATCAAGTATAATAAATAAATAAAAATAACATTCTGAAACAATAAAAAGAAGGGTAAAAACTTACATTGCCTGTACCATCTGAGATGTACACAAGCTCCCCCATCATTCAGAAGCATAAGGAAAATTCATTTGTATCTCGGTCTTCAGTTTAACCATCGGTATGACATTTACACGGTAAGATCAGCCGGTGAGTGCCCATACCTTACTGAAGCCTGGTTATTCTCTCTGAGAGACCTCAGGAAATCATATGCTTTTGACTTCACATGATGAATGCTTTTGACAGGACACTGCATCAAGATTTGATCTCTGAGCTCCCATCTCCTGGCTTTACTTTATTACTCGGTTCTCTAATATCTAACTTCTTCTCTAGCCTATGTTAGTGCTGATGGGTCAACCTCTCTCTTTACTAATCAAAATGGTTTCCCTCAGGGTTCTTTCCTGTCTCCTCACTTTACCTCCTTTAATCATCAATTTCCTTTCAACAAATAATTAGATGCATTCATATGATGACAAAATAGCTAAAATCGTGTTTCTTTCAAATATACAACTTCTTCAATGTCTTTACACAAGAGGACAGGGATCCTCGGTGGGGTATATGCAACTTGAGTTTAATGTCCTAAAAGCCGATTCACTTTCTTTTCTCCTACAATCTTCAGAGCTTTCCCATCATTGATGGCTCTGTAATACCACTATGCAACACAATAACATACTTGGTATCACCATAATAGCAAATCTAATCGAAATCTTATATTACACAAACAACTAATTCTGACTGTTAGACTTTACTCTGAAAGTAAAAGAGAGGACAGTTTTATTCTTGTATGGAGTGGTGCTATCACATCTGGGAAGGTTTTAGTTTTACATCTATATCAAAATTTCAAACACGCCACTGGCACAGAATACAGTGTGGCCACTGGCAACTCAAATTTGGGCCACTGTGATGTCTGCTTCTTTCCCTAGAATGCTAAGCTTTGGAAGACTTTACACTACCAGCTTCCCCCCCCCCCATTTAATCAAAAGGCAGGTTTTCCGCTATTCTTCCATATTTCTCATTGCTTCCCTGTATCTTTGCTCCCCCCACCATCCTGTATTTCACAGTCTTTTATTGATGAGAACATATCACCTATGACTATAATCTTCAACATAAAATATAAACACAGTAAGCAATGTCAATACAGACAAAGAATAATTAACAAAGCAGTGATCTTAACTCATCTGCAGAACTAAAAGCTTTGTAACTCATAACTCAGTGATTTCTGAACTTTCAATACAAATAAGATGACTGCAGAGATAATCATTTTTCTGACTGACTAATGCCTAAAGGATGACTGGGAAACAAAATAAAGAATATATATATATATATATATATATATATATATATATATATATATATATATATATATATATATATATCATAAAGCATACCTGTTACTGGAGAAAATTCTAGCCCAGAAATACTCTTTGAATGACGGCAGAATGTGAGTGGGTCATTTGTTTTATGCTTTCTGATATCCCACAAGCAAACATGTCTGGAAAAAGATGAGTACTTTGCATTTTTCTAATTCACAGTTAAATACATAATATGAGCCGAGATTTGGTAACTAAAGTCTTCCAACAGACTTTTTTTTGTATCTAAATACTGAAAATTTTGTTTGATTCTGTGCTGAAAAAATTTTTCCCACAAATGCAAGTAGAAGGTAGGAACACTGGGCAGGAGTATTAGGTAGAAATAGTCAGTAGGAAAATTAGGTAGGAGACTGCAAACACTGCCCTTTGCCAGTGGCCTATTAAGGGTGCGGCTTTAAGGGCTAAGAAGCAGCACTGGAGGTCACTAGTTATGGGGATTCTACTGCCATGGCCATCCCCTTGAGAGACTTCCAACAGGGATCAGGCATTAAAGATAGATAGATAGCAGTATGACAAGAGAGGGAAGATATGAAGTAGATTCACAGGTCTTTGTACTGCTGTACATAAATATCAATGTAAAATAGATGTTATGATTTATCTTACTCTTACAAGAGAGAAAAAGGACATTTAGGGGCATGGCAATACTAACCCACAAGATGAGGCTGTAGCAAAATACTGGGTACGAGTTGGATGCACAGTCACAACCTTAATATTCGAATTCTGTACCTTATATTCTTTGGGATTCTTTTCATCTGCTCGTGTGTCAACCTGCAAAAGTTAATGCAATGCACTAATGAAGCAAATTGGACTCTTTAAGTTACTTATGGAAACAACTGTATGTAAAATTTTACTATTTTTCATTGCAAAGAAGTGAAAAGCTCTTTCCTCTATCTAAGAGAAAATCAAAATGCAAAATCCTCCAATATGTTTCAACTGCTGTTCTTAGGCACACAATGTCAGAGAGTGCAGAGATGACCACTTTCTAAAAGGACTGCAGATGACACAATATGTACAATCATGCTTTGAAAATTGATAACAGCGACATGATATTAACATATACATAATCCCTAATTCAAGTAGGTCTAAAATATCCCATTTATTGACTAGAAAGGACCAATTAAAAGTGATTCCCCTGTGCTTAGCAGAAGCTGAGAAATGGCATGTGTTGTTCTTTCTAACACGATACTAAGTTAATGGCACAGACTTAAGTATTGTTCTGCCCTTGTTGTAGAAGGAGTAAAGGCATTCCAGACCTGTTGACTCCTCCTTACAATTTTTCAATGGGTGAAAGGATTAACAATCACTGTTATTTACCATAAAAGGTCTGAACAGATCTTTGAATTTTTCACTGGAAAGGGAAATGCAGAGAAGAGTGTGGTCTGGAGCTCTAAATGGCCTTCCTTGTAGAAAGGACATGGCCTGTCTTCTCCATTCATCCCAATCTCACAAAGTTTAATGCAGATTCTCCACATGTAACAAATACCATATAAACTTGTCTATAAGTTTACCTCATTTATAGGTTGACCCTTGATTTTGGCAAAGGAATCATTAATGTATGATATGCCTCAGGTATAGGTCAACCCAAGATTTTGCAGGCAATAGAACAGAAAAACAAATTAGGGTAATAAAGCACTATATATCTAATTTTTTTTCATATAATAAAAACTCATTTCAGAAAATCCTTACTAAAAATCACTCTACATCCTACAAACTGAGGTTTGCAAAAGTATTGTATATTTCCATTCAAGACAATTAAGACAGAATATCATTGCAATATAACGGTATTTTTAACGAAAAATAATTTGAAAAGCGATTAGTAACATTTTCTGAACAACGAAAGAAAGCGAAGGTTGACAGTTTTCATGATTTTATCTTACTTTCCACTGTAATACATACACCATTTCAGCAAAAACATCACATTTCCATGAATGTATTATATCAAGCACAGTATGAAAAGAATACCATTGTGATATAACAGTATTTTAACTGAAAACTATAAAAAACAAGTAATATCTCTTGAACAATAAAAGGTTAGGTAAAGTCTTCTGTATTCATGTATTTTATCCTATTTTACATTGAAATACATCACATTTCAGCAAAATTACTATTCATTTCTGAGAATATATTCATTCAGGCACAATTAAAGTAAAATATACTTGTGATGTAAAAGCTTTTTAACTAAAAATGATTTGAAAAACATGTACCGTCTAGCTGATATGGCAATGCCCTGGTTGTGGAGGCTTTGCCTTTGCATCACCCCTTACGATTCCTAAGCAGCCTTTAATCTTACCGTACGTTCAAACTGTCTTTATTCTCTTATCATCTTGCTTCTTATTTTCCAGATATATGACAAATCTGTGTATAATACAATGGTACAGTACTTTTAATTTACAAGTACTCATTTTCAAAAGTACATAAGACACCAAGTCAATACCAGTACCAGTAGTTGCGTGACTCTCCCACAAAAAAAGACCAAACAGCTGGTGCTCTCTTCCTCAGCTTACCAAAAACAGCCCAACAGCATCTTTCTTGTTTATTCTCTTTTAGTTTCTCAAATTTACTGGTATTTTCTACTTCATACTGCCTACAACAGATAAACTAAAGTGACTGAGGTTAGAGACACTTATAAATTTGCTTACTGGTAGGATGCCATTAGAACCAGCTTACCCTACCAACAGTGTTTCAAGTCAGGCAATGTACAGCTTTTCATTACTAAATGGTACATATTTAATGTTTCCATTGTTTACTGGCAGTAACTGGTTAATATTTTTCATGTCTGAAGTTAAAAGATGCTCCTCACACTTCCCTTCATGCATGGATTTCAACCTAACGAAACTAATACCCATGCACAGGCCAGCCCCCTAATTTGGTTTTAAAAACTAGAACTACACAAGAGTATATAAGTATATATTTGAGGTCTAGGTTCACTGCACTACCAGATCTAACTTGTCAATGTTTGTTTAAACTGGGTGGTAAAACAGATATATCAGCAGAGACTTTCTTGAGTAAATAAGAAGGAAAAGCCTTTATATAGCAACTAAAAATTTTTCTCCAATCCCAAACCAACTTTTCTTTGCTCAGGGACTTGTTCAAGCAATCTAAAGGTTTACATCTGCAGATACATTCTGGTTCCCAACATTACAGGGATATTAAGTAAATCCTCCAGGAAAAATTCCATTCTGGCAGCTTAAAAAGGTGTTTCTCTTAATCTCCAAAGGCAAAATTGATAAATTTAGTTATCTGAGACAACATCTAGGAAAACTGGGATCAAATGACAAATCTCTGTGAAATCTTGTCTAGTATCGCCCTAATATTTCCTAACTTAAAGCTATGGAAGCAAAATGTTTGAGAGCAACTGAAACTAAGCTATCCAAGTACTGGGATCAAACTTATGAAGAAATAAGTTCAAGTTACTCAAAGTGGCTAGATGAAAATACCACCCATTTTGCCAAAATACCAAAGCATCTACATCCCCCTCTAATGAATTATACTCTTTAACATCATTAGTATGCATCATCTGCAAATGTACCAACATATGATCTTATTTCCTTTGATGGGTCATTAACATAAACCAAGACCAACACAGTTCCTAAGACTAAATATTGTGGCACTCCACCAGTGACTTCTTTTAATGATAAACAGCACCCTTAATTATAATTAAGAATAATAATTATCATTCTCATCACTCTTACTTTAATATCTCTTGCTTCATCTATATCAAATGTTTTAGCAAAATTCAAGTAAATGTAATACAGCCATTTCTCTCTCCCTTGTATCATTTTGAAGGCTTTCAAAGAAATCCATCATACTCCCTACCTTCTCATGTCTTTCCCAATAGCTATGCCCCAGCACATTCTAAAAGACAGGCTTTAAACTTCGAAAATTCAAATAATTTCCCTTAATTTCTAAATTTTTTCCTTTCATAATCCTCTATGTACATCAATTATGGCCAAGCCTTGATGTGGACTTTTGTCCGTGATTGAAGCCTCCAATGAAGAAAAAAATCTTCCACCACATACAAACTGCCAATCTTTCAAAAATTTGATAATTTTTCCTTATATCTTATATTCTATGCAAGATAATAATATTGGTCAGTTTCTAGGATCATCCAAATCTAGTTATATAAGCTAATGCTTATTTTACAAGAAGGGTACATGGCATACAGGGGGGTGACATGTTGTTAATGTGCTGAACCAGGGCATATGAAGTGGTAAAGAAAAACAATAGAGATGTTTGTGGTATCTGGCTATGGATAGAGGGGTTCCGGTTTCAGTGTATTATACATGACACCTAAAGAGGGGATAGATGAACAAATGAGGCCATTCTTCATCTGTTCCTGGTACTACCTTGCTACATGGGAAATGGTAACTCTAGTATAAAAAAATTACAGCTAAATCCAAATAAAAAACTTCACAATTTTTCAAGAATCATTCAGAATGTGTACCTGCCACATAATGACTTACTAAAATTCACTTCATGATAAAGTTCAAACAATACTCACATGGATGACTTTACCATGGTTTGTTCCTACAAGTATGCTGTTTTTATCCAAATGGGCATGCCACAGGTACATATTGTGAAAGTCTTCCTTACTGTAGCAATGTACCTGTTGATGTGAAATACAATGTATGTAAAACACAAAGACATCTGCAACAGAAAATTTCAATTTAAAGTAATACCATTAGAAATTAAAACGTTTCATATGACAAACCACACTACTACCCATACAAAACTTTAAGCTTCAACTGACTTATCCATTATCTATCATTTTCAAATGCATTCCAATTTGCATTGGGGTAGGTCAGTTCCATATACCAACTTTTTGTAGGAATTAACTTTACATTACTGGTGATGTTATTTCACGCTCATAGGCTGGCATAAGTGCAAAAGATGCCTAATTCTATGGGTTATTACTTGCCATCCTAGTTTACAATAAGAAAATGTTTATAATAGTAACAGAAATTAGCATAAGATACAAAATCTGAACGCAACACCTAAACTAGTATACTAAACATCATACAGTAAGAGAAAATCCCCACCTGACAACCACATACTCCTCATGCATATTGAACCTCTTAGATTTCTAAAAGAGAGTGAGCTAAGTATTGGACAAAATAGAAGGCTGACTGGCCTGTATGTATCTAGGGTGCCAGAAAGCATCTGATATTGTACTGCATGGGAGGCTTCTAGCAGGAAATCAGCAATATCAATCTGTGTTTGAGAAAGATTTTGGAGTCCACGACATCCCTACCCTGTTGCCAAAGTCCAATATTAGAGTATATATATGGACAATAAGGACAATTAGTGGTGTGAGGTGGTTTGATTGAGTAAGTAATGTAAGGGTAAGAGAGATGTGTGGAAATAAAAAGAATAAGGTTGAGAGAGCAGAAGAGGGTGTGTTGAAATGGTTTGAACATATGGAGAGAATGAGTGAGGAAAGATTGACAAAGAGGATATATGTGTCAGAGGTAGAGGGAACAAGGAGAAGCGGGAGACCAAATTGGAGGTGGGAGAATGGAGTGAAAAGATTTTGAGCGATCAGAGCCTGAATATAGAGGAGGGTGAGAGGCATGCAAGGAACAGAGTGAACTGGAATGATGTGGCATACCAGGGTCGATGTGCTGTCAATGGACTGAACCAGGCATGTGAAGCATCTGGGGTAAACCATGGAAAGGTCTGTGGGGCCTGGACGTAGGGAGCTGTGGTTTTGGAGCATTACACATGACAGATAAAGACTGAATGTTACGAATGTGGCCTTTTTGTCTGTATTCCTGGCTCTACCTCACTGAAGCAGGGGATAACAATGCTGTTTTCCTGTGGGGCAGGGTGGTGACAGGAATGGATGAAGGCAAGCAAGCATGAATATGTACATGTGTATGTATGTAATGTCTGCATATGTGTATGTATATGACGATATGTATATGTACATATATGTGCGTATGTGGGTTTTTATGTTTATATATGTGTATATGAAAGGATGGGCCATTCTTCATCTGTTTCCTGGAGCTACCTCGCTGATGTGGGAAACAGCGATTATGCATAATAAACATAAATAATAACCTCTAATATACCTTGGTTTGTAAAACAATAAAAAAATGGGAATACACACCTCCTGCACAATACCAGCAGTCAAATCTGTTCTTCTGAGTGAACCATCATAACTTGAACTGAATATGTGCTGGGGGTTCCACTTATCAATGGTCAGACAATTGATGGGCCCAGAGTGAGGATTAAAGTAATAAGCACCTGAAGTCTTATCTTTGCGCTGAACATCCCAAATTCCTTGGAAAAAAAAATTTGCATTTTACTCTGAAGACCATCAGGAATAGTAAGACAGATCATACAAAGTCCCCTCAGCAAATGATACTGAATATCAATTAGATATGATTAATGATATGTTCTTAATAGTAACCAATATGGGAGAGGTAAAAAGTAAGTTCCAGTCATGGCCATCTCATATGAAAGGTAAGATAACACACATTAAAAAAAAAAAAAAAAGCTGGAAGGATTACCATAAAATCTTAGGTGTTTCCAGACTTAATTCTTATGGTTGGAAGAGTTACAGAAAGAGCAAAAAATACAAGGAAAGGTGGTTTATGCTTGTGAGGCTGGTCTCAACACAGAAGCTGTTAGTCAGGTAAGAGTCATGGTTCCAGTTCATCGGGATTCAGACATAAAACAACTTATGAGAGCAAAGGTAAAAATAACACCAATAAAGCAAGGAGAAGGAAGCAACAGTACAGTGAATGGAAAGGGATGGTTGAAGAGATGACAGCAAGAAAGTTAACAAATCAAATATAATTCTACTCCATTCTGGCAAAGAGAGAAATGGAAGACGAGCCCCACCAGATATTTTTTTTTTTTTTTTTTTTTTTGCTTTGTCGCTGTCTCCCGCATTTGCATTACATGTTCACATTCACTCAGAACTTTCTCCTTTTACACACTTTCCCAAACTCTGTCAGGGGTTTATAGAGTTTCTTCTTGTGACTACGACGAGAGCCATATCTACAAACAACAACTGATTCACCTCCAGCAGAATAATGAGTGGTAAGATATTGAGAACCTTTATAGTAAGAACATTAATGATAAAAATGTTTAATGTTTAATGAAAGGAGGTTTTTGGGTGGGGTGGTATGCAAAGTGAGAGAGTCAAGGAGAGTGTTTTGGTGAAGAGAGAAGAGGTTATAAAAGCCTTATGTATGATGACATGTGGCAAGACAGCTGAAGTGGCCAGTATTGCAGCTGGATTTCTTAAGAAATGAGGGAGCTGTGTTACTGATTTGTTAGTCAGGAATTTCAATATATGTCTGTAAGGATCATGGAGGTAAGTATTAGTCGATAGGCAGTCACCAACCTGGAAGGTATATTACTGGTAATACTTGTCTAGGTATCGGACGGATTAGTGATGGCAATGTAATGAGCCAGCACTTTGGTGGTTGTCAAGATCCACTCTAACCCAGGTAGCTGTCTTTTCTTTCTGCCTCGCCCACACAAGGGCTGCTGGCTGTCTGTCCACAAACATACAGCCTCTCCTTGTCACATATAACACCTGTCAACACTTAACCTGCACACCTCATTCTTTATAACTCTAAATTTTCCTGTGGTGAGCACTATGCTCTAGCCCTAACTTATGGCAAAATGGTAGGAGCAACAGATAAAAGTAGTAGGTAAGAATATTAGACATGATCATTAGGTAGAAGCAGTAGGTAGGAACATTAGGTAAAAGCAGTAGGTTGGGACATTAGGCACCAACATTAGGCAAACATATTAGGTAGAAGATGTTGGGAGGAACCTCAGAAAACACTGCACTGAAGATGCCCTCTGCCAGTGGCCTGATCAGTGGGAGGCACTAAAGGCTAAGAGGCAGCACTGGAGTTCACCCTTATAAAAAAAACTCTTTTGCTGTGGTCACCCATTTGAGGGAGTTCCAGAAGGGAGATAGTGTCAGAGATATAGATGGATAGTACAGATCATGGTGAGGCACCTAAGGATTGGCAGAATACATATACAGCACTACTGTATAAATGCAAGGGGAATAAAAGGTGAGTATTCAGATTAGAAAGGTATATGTCTGTTGAGTGTACCTGGTAAGTTGTACAAGAAAGTGGAGATTGATAGGGTGAAGGTATGTACAGAGCATCAGACTGGGAAGCAATAGTGTAGTTTCAAAAGTGATAGAGGATGTGATGATCAGGTGTTTGCCTTAAAGAATGCGTGAGAAATACTCAGAGAAACAGACAGATCTCTATGTGGCATTCATGGATCTAGATAAAGCATATGACAGAGTTAAGAGATGCCTTGTGGAATATCTTAAGAATCTATGATTTGGGAGGAAAGCTGATAAAATCAGTGAAAATTTTTATCAATGGTATAAGGTATGTGTAAAAGTATGAAGAGAGGATAGCAAGTGGCTCCATGTGAAGGGCAGTCTGCAGCAAAGGTATGTGCGTCACTATGGCTGGTTAATTTGTTTATGGATGGGGTGGTGAGGGTGGTAAATGTAAGAGTCTTGGAAGGAGGGATAAGTATGCAGTCTATAGGGGATGAAAGGGCCTAGGCAGTGAGTCAGTTGTTGTTTGCTGGTGGAAGATTCGAGTGAGAAAATGCTGAAGTTCTAAAGAGTGTGTGAAAGGAGGAAGCTGAAAGTACAAATCAGCAAAAGCAAGGTTATTAGGTTTAGCTAAGTTGAGGGAGAGGTTAGCTGGGATGCGAGTATAAATGAGAAGTGTTTTAGAAACAAGGGAGTGGACAAGGCAGCAAATGAAAGCATGGAAGCAGAAGTGACTCATAGGGTGGATGAGGAGGCACAAGTTCTGGGAGCACTGAAGAATAATTGGAAAGAGAGACTGTTATCTGGGAGAGCAAAAATGGTTATGTTTGAAGTATAGCAGTCCCAACAATACAATATAGATAAGAGGCATAGGTTATAGATGATGATGTGCAAAGGAAGGTGGATGTATTGGCAATGAAATGTTTGAGGACCATATACAGTGTGAGGTGGTTCAATCACGCATATAATGAAAAGGTACGACACGTGTGGTAATGAAAAGACTGTGGTTAAAAGAGCGAAAGAGGGTGTGCTGAAATGGTTTGAATATAACGATAGAATGAGTGAGGAAAGGTTAACAAAGAGGATATAGGTGTCAGAAGTGCAGGGAACAAGAAGAGGATAACCAAACTGGAGATGGATGGATGGGGTGAAAAAGATTTTGGGTGATTGGGGTCTGAACATGCAAGAAGGTGAAACATGTGCATGGGATAGAGTGAACTGGAAAGATGTGGCGTAATGGGATCAACATGCTGTCAATGGACTAAACCAGGGCATATGAAGCAACTGGGGTAAACCATGGAAAGATCTGCAAGGCCCGGCTGTGGATAGGGAGCTGTGGTTTCAATGCAATGCATCTAACAGCTAGAGAATGGAAATCAGCAAATGTGGCCTTTCTTCGCCTGTTCCTGGCACAACCTTGCTAATGCAGGAAATGGTGATTATGACATAAAAGAAATAAAAGTGAATACTCCCAAGCTATAAGATCACCATTGCTGCAAAGAAAAATAACAAATCAGAGAGTTTAGAAACACTTTACAAGTAAAATAAATGGACTTGAGTATACGAAGTACCAGGAAAGACTGAAACAGCTTAAACTGTGTACAGAGGCTCCTTGTCAACCACTTTTGAGTACCCACAGAATAATCTACTACAGACTGGAAGTGGGAGTAAATAGAGCATATGGACTGCTTTATGGAAAAAGTAAATTTTACTAATGTAAAACTTATCTATATATATAAAGGTATAAATCAATGAAGCCTATGATAAACTTCAAATTATGAGTGTGTGGTTGTCTATAAAAAGAAGAATTTTTGGTGTCTTACCTAATTCACCCCATTTACTACCAACAAGCACCAGGATCTTGTCTAGTGAAGGGTGGATTTGTGCAGCAAAAGTCCGCTCGGGTACGACCTTAGCAACAAGTTCTGTACTAATTTTCATTTTCTTCATTCTCTGGAGCACTCTGGAAAAAGTCAACACTTAAAATATACACTTTGGAAATTTTATAACATTTGAGAATAAAAGCCTTACCATGACAAAGAAAATAATCAACTAATATACAAAGAGCAAATATTCACAAATATCACCGAGGAGTAGATTTGAAACGTATCATATGTGAGAGGAAATTGTCCACAAGAAAAAAAATGACCTGCTGAAAAGACAAGAAAAAAGGGAAAGTACTATGTAAGTCAAAGAAATATCATCCCTATGATCTTTTTCTCCTAATCAGTGCTCCACTTTTACTTTGGCAACACCAAGAATTTACAGCCACTCATGGCTTTAATGACACTATCAGGCTGCATATATGTGTTCAAATGACCAATTCTCAATAAAATTTTCCCTTCATTACTGTGATAACATCTCTGATTACTGGATCTCTGTGCACTTCAAACCATGTACTTATGTTGTATCAATACTGCTAGATTTTCTTAATATCTCTAAAGACTGTATTTTCAGTTTATGTTACCTTTCATCTTGTGGCTTATTTTTTGGTGCTTTTGGTAATTTGAAGACAGAACTGTATCCCTTTTCTTCAACCCTCTAACCTCTTGGAATGTACAGTTATGGACATAAGTTTCTTGACAGTCTCTAGAGGAAAGGAGCAATATCTGGCAATTCAGATGTAGTAAACATATAGTATACAGCCTACTTTCATGAACAAATGAGCTCAGCATGTTTTCATTCGTAACGGACATGGTGATTGGCAGACAAGAATGCCTCCTTCTACTGTTATTCATGTCCAGTAAAAAACAAATGCATAAATACATGACAAGTGTGAACGAATGTGGCCTTTGTTGTCTTTTCCTAGCGCTACCTCACGTGCATGCGGGGGAAGTGAGGGGTGCCATTTCATGTGTGGTGGGGTGGTGGCGGGAATGGATGAAGGCCTACATATATAAACCAACATGTTGGGGCAGACACACATGTTTGTAACAGTATGTATGTGTCTGAGTACGTACAAGTATGTATACGTTGAAATGTATAGGTATGTATATATGCCTGTGTGGCTGTTTATGCATATACATGTGTATGTGGGTGGGTTGGGCCATTCTTTCGTCTGTTTCCTTGCACTACTTCGCTAACACGGGAGACTGCAACTAAGTATAAAATATCTAAATAAAATAAATGCATAATTAAATCATATTTCTTAACTTAAACTGAGGAAAGCAAATCAGAGCAAGAGCTAATGAAGTATATTGCAAAAAATCAAAACATTTTTGAGTTTGTTACTATCATACATCAGACACCTGACCTCCTGAGGATCCGATCTGATGAGGGGAAAATATATATTTGAACCATAGTATATATGTTGCTGTAATAAATAATCAGTGAAAGAAACAAACAGAAAGATTTTTTTGCATGTTAGAGTAGACATTCAGGTCTAAAAACGTTTTGTTTCACTACTCGAGTATAACATAATGAAAGGTTTATATATTTGAAAGGATAATGTAAAATATATCAAAATGCTTCCTTTGGCTGACAGATACCAAATAAATATGAAGAGGATAATCATAAAATCTAGTGATCTTGTAAACATTTAAATGCTTAAATACAGGACTTAAGGGCCCCCTAAACTATATTTCTGCACAAGAATTATCTTTGAAATAATAATGTAAAATATATCATAATGCCTCCTAAACCTGACAGATACCAAATATATATGAAACGAATTCTCATAAAAGCTTTTAATCCTGTAATAGCTCAATGTTTAATTATGGGAGTCATTGGCCTTCAAGCAATATTTTACCCCTAGAATTGCATTCAGCATGAAAAATGGGCCCTTTACTGAGGTTTTGAAGCAAATCCATTTAACAAGGAAAAAAGTACACAAATGAAGGCAGTAGTTTTGGGTATTTCTTCAAACTAAAAATTTCTTCCCTTTCTCCAAAACTGAAAAATTACATAATGAAATTCTTGTATACTCTAATTATAATGTACAGTTGCCCACATTTCTCCTTCATACAATGGATGGCATATTCTATGAGATGTGGCAACAATATTTTTTGTATACATTATAGTATATGGAATTGAATAGTTCTTGTCTGGCTACTTTTTTTTTTTAAAGATTATCAAATGTAAAGTTACTGTACTTTATCTACTATATACTGTACTGTGGTGGTTTTGCAAGGAGTGTGTGACATAAGAACTTAGTGTGGAGGGATGGGGGAAAGACAGGACCTTCTGTGCTAGGAGTAGGGGGAGGGGGAACATTTATCACTAGTTAAAGGTTATCCCACCATCAAACTACTGTTAGTAAACAAATCTTCCTGTCTCTATGAATGCTGATACTTACTGTTTGCTTAGAGTTTTATATCTATTTATCTAACTATATCTCTGATGCCTGTTCCCTTTAGGAACTCCCTCAAGGGGGTGGCCATAGCAAAAGAGTCTTCATAACTGGAAAACCCCAGTGTCACTTTTTGGCCTTTAAAGCCTCAGCCTAAACAGGCCACTTGAAGGGGGCAACTCTAGCAGTGTTTTCAGAGGCTTCCACCTTTCCTACCTCCTACTTCTACTCAAAGTTTCTACCTCATGCTGCTGTCTAATGTTCTCACCTATTCTATTCATTGTTCCTATCATTTTGCCAAAGGGCAAGGCAAGTGCATAGCACTCACTGCAGGAAAATTCTAATCAAGAAAGATGATTGTTGAGTTAAGTGTTGTCAAGTATTATGTGACAAAGAGCTTATATGTCTGTGACAAAATGCAAGCAATCCATGTGTAGGTGAGGCAAAAAGAAGACAGCTGGACAACCACTAAAGTGCTGATTCACTACGGAGCCATCACTAACCCTCCCAACATCCAGGTGGGTAGTAACAGTAATATACCTCCTGGTCAGTGGCTGCTCACCAGCTACTACCTACCTATTAGAGTTCAGAGATTAAAGTTTACATCATAACATTTGGTTATTGGCTCTAATTTGCTATCTGCTGTATGGCGGTGATGATTGCAAGGTTGTTCACATCTGGAGACCAGGGGTGGTGGTTAGAAGGAGGCGGAGTTCCTTGTGCCAGGATCATGTTTGGAGGAGGGTACACTAACTTATGGGACCAACACCACCATACTATCATGTTAAGCAAACAAAGATCCACAATCTGTGGATACTGATATTTCCTATTTGCTGTTGTTAACATTAATATCAACAAATATAACATTATTGTCTCCTACCTGCTGTGTTATGTGATCAAAGTTCATGATCTTCATGTCAACAATGGATCCACCATGTTCCATGGCACTTATACACATTACATCTGTACTTATACACATTACATCTGTAGTCAATACTCATATATCTCTCCTAGGGTAGACTATAGGTATTTAGCATGGTATACTTTTGCATTAGATTTAAAGGACAACCAAATAGCAAACATACAATACATCGTTATATTCAATATTTGACTATTCAATAATATGTCCGGTCACCCCCTTCTCAATCACTGCCTGAAGCCTGCCTATATAGAAGCAACAAGGTTTTCTTCATGCTGAGGCTTGCCAAAGGACAGTTCCCAAAGAGCATTAGTGTGTGCCATCAACCACTCTAGTATTCTTCCCTTGGCCGGCTCCCAAGTCTTAACCATGTTTGCTCAAATGATCTATGGCATTGCAGTTGCTGACCTTACAAAGCCACTCCATCACCTGCTGGTTATCCTGACCTACAAACCATTACTGGACAACTATGGCTGTATGTACTGAGCAGCGATTATGCAAAAATATGATGTGGCCAGAAAGGAAGGGGAAGTTCCCTTTTTGAAGCAAAGGAAGGAAAGATTTCAGAGAAATTTGCATATAATTTGCTGCAGGAGCCTCTCTTCAATGCTGGTCACATCAATAAACCCATGGATGGAGATCATGCCCTACAAGTTGCAGGTGACATGTATGATCTGTGTCTCCTCAAAGATGTTATGATGCTTGCATCTAAAAAAGAACATAAATCAAATCATATGTACTATCTTGCTTAATTTCATGGTACAATCATTTGACATGAAAAGTTTCCTTGACACAATTTGGTTAGAAATACAGAGCCTGTTCTTTTCATTATGCATGATGGAAACCTTGAATGAACTAATGTCATCAAACATAAAGAGCACAAACCAAACGAATCTATGAGAAGCCAATTTTCTATCCATCATTTTACTGTACCTGTCACTTGAAGAGTTTAATAAAATAATTCCCTCTCTCACACTTTCCTAATGAGGAATGGTCTCTTTCTGATTGTCTTTGATCCTACCTACTATGCATTTTCAAATAACATTCTAGTTTACATTTCTGAGTCAGTGTTACTGGTTTTGTCACTGCTTTGGCAGGTTTGGCTTGGGTATGATGCTGGTGTTGGTGTTGAGGGAGATAATGGGAGTTATAATGACAGATCTTGGAGTAATTGATATGAGACTATGTGACATCAAAACAGGCTTTGAGTTACGTATTACTTGCTAACAAAATGGAAAAGTACACGAAGTCACCCAGATATCTAGCTCAGAACTCACATCTCAAATTTAGCTCAAGTTTACCCTAAAAAAAAAAAAAAAAAAAAAAAAAAAAAAAAAAATCAAACAGCATTTTTGATTTTGAGCCATAGTCCAGAGTGTGAATAGCCCATTGTTGCCATTTCACAAGATACATCCCTAAACAGGAATAATTTTCAATACATAAAAATACATCGACTTTAATTATTATACTATTATCTAAAACATTCAAAATACATAATGTTGTGGCATCCAACTAGCACATTTCTCCTTGTGAAACAGCACTGCCTACCCCATCTTTTTTATATAATGTATACACTATGAACATTTGTGAAGCCTAAGGTTAGGGCCAAAGTTGACATTAGGCATATGTCCTTTGATCATACAACACAGAAGATTGAAGGCAATACTGTTATATTTGTTAATCTGAATGTTTACAACAGAAAACAGAAAATATCAGCATACAAAGATTGTGGATCAATGCTTACTTAACATGACAGTTTGGTGGAGGTGGTGGTGGTGTTGGCCCTTGAAGCTGGTGCGCTTTCCTCCCAGCGCTACACAGGGAACTCCCACACCACCATCTCCAGTCTCCTTACATCAACCTTCTTCCAGCAAATAGCACACTAGAGCCAATAACCTTATATCTTTACAATCATAATGTATTCTATATGCAAAAAGGAAATACCAGCATTCAAAGAAGCAGAAAGATTAGCTTACTAACACAATAGTATGATGGTGAGAAAACCTTTGTTAACTAGCAAACAATTTCCCTCCTCCCCCTACTTCTGGCACAGGAGACTCCCTCACTCCCCCATTCCTCCATATTGAGGTCTCCCCATGTCACAATATCTTGCAAACATTGCCACAGTCCAGCATGGAGTCAATAACTTTATATTTGATTATCTTAATGAAAAGCTCAAATCATATATATGTATATAAAAATGTTACAGTGCAATAGCAAGTGAAGTATCTAGAGCAAAGAGATGGTGAAATAAACTTATTCTAAAGTCACATAGCTAAAAACCCACCTGGAAAAGTTGCCACGCCAAACAGAACTTTCCTCTCCACAGACAGGCATTGCTTGTATATCTCTAATAAACATTTCACACTCCTCTCTGTTTTGGGGCTTGTAGTAATCAATCAGTGATGCAGGACCTGAAAAAATTATTCATACCACCTTTACAATATGTGAGTAATTGTTTCAAAACATGTAAGTTACAGGATTTGAAAAGCCTTTTCTTTCTATGTTGATGTCCCAATAAGCATGAGAAATTCTCTTGGACATTCTCTAAAAGAATCAGGGTTAGGACATCCCAACCCCTCTAACTTTCTGGTCAGAAAACTTTGGCTTGCCCCACTCATCATTATCCTACCAATTAGTTCACTATCCTACCAATTAGGCAGCAGCTGCTTATATTCTGGAACTGCCTTTGGCAAACCAGGGACCACCTTTGAGACGATGTCATCAGTCCAATAACTCCTGGCTTCTAAGCAGTTCAGAAAAAAAAAGGGGGGGAAGGCATGAACCCAAAATCATTCACAGAGGTATTGGTAAAGAATTATATGATACTATGAAATACTTCTATACTTAGGGGGGAAAAAAAATGGATACCAAACTAATACAGAGTGAATAACGAAACAATATTCAAAAAGCAATCATTAATTACATGCTTTAATGACCCCTAAACAAAATTTCAACCAGAGGTTCATATTCAGCATAAAAATAGTCCTTAAACTGAGGTTTTCAAGCAAATCCATTACTCTGAAAAAAATCACCAAATATTGTAGGTAATAGTTCAGATTATCTTTAAGTACAATATACATTTTCTTCCATAATTGTACTATAATATATTGAAAGGCTTCTACAATTAAAATAATCATAGAAAATATCTCAAAATACAGGTACACCGCCAATTTTCTGGCACTCTTGGTTCCAAAGCCTTGCTGGATTGACCATTTTGCCGGGCCAACCGTGGTCACATATTAATAATTCATCAACACACCTCTAACCCACTAATCTTACATCTCCCATGTATCTAAAGTATACCATGGACTGCTAGAAATTTAAATTATACAAATACTAAATGTAAATTAAATAAATGAAATACAGGTACTTGTACAATAGTACATTAGTGAAACAAGCTCACAGGTATTAATTAAACAAGATAAAAAAATTAATTGCAAATGTATAAGAAGAATTTTGCAGTCTTCTGGTAGGCCTAGAGATGTGCAGTGAGCTCTGGCTTCTGGCACAAAAAGTTTTTCAAACCATTCTAAGAGAAGCTAGGTTGTAATCCAGTTATTGTTATTTTAACTGTATGTTACTGGGTAAACGTTAACACCTTTCAAGGCCCTGGGACATTTACTTTTTCCTATCACCAGCTATTACATCTGTGCATACCTGCCGCATTTGAGCACCCTAAGATGGTAAGTCTGTCCCTAGATTGTTTGAATCGTGTGGGGTCTTCTGTTAGTGTTTTCCTAGGTGTGCATCGCCAGAATAATGCAGTTTTGTCAGCATTATACACCTGCTCAGGACTGAATTGCTCATCAGCTACGAGTTTCACAAATTCGTCCACATACTCGGCAGCTCCTTCATGGTTTGCAGACCGCTTTTCTCTGCACACTTTATTCATGGAAATTTCATGACGCTTCTTGAATCTTTGAAGTCATCCTTCACTATAGTCATGCTCATGTTTTAATTTAAGTTCTTTTGGAACAACTTAGCCTGGTTCATTAGCATGCTGTCTGACAAGTCCAGTCCATCACTTCAACGCTGTCGAAACCATTCCATCACTCAATCATGCTCAGTACTCTTACCACCTTTCATAGTTTTTCTAATTGTTCATTTGCTTCTTGGAACCTTGTCTGCACAGATTTTCAATATTTTCTCCCTTTGCTTCTTTATATCATAAACAGGTGACGAACCAATACTGTAGATGTCACACAGCTTACGCACTAAAACACCACGGTCCATTTTTTCAACTTCTACTTTATCTTGGATTGATATGGACTAGTGTTGATGTTTGACACCATGAGTGACAGTCTCATATGTCTCAGAAGCCATAGCTAGGGTTAAATTTAAGCAAAATAAGCTAAGAAGCTCACAAAATTGCAGTATCACCACCAACAAGTGCAGTGTAAAGAATGTAAATAATCACACCCTTTACACAACACCATCTGTGGCAGCCCAGTAAACTAGTCTGGTGGCCGCGGTAGTTTCAAGTTCCCTCACATAATTTTGTCCACCTAAAGGAGGTGCCGAACCATCAGTTGCCGGAAATTTGGTGGTGTATCTGTAGTAGTTCAAGAGTATTTTCTAGCTCAAAAAACCATCTTCTTTTAGAAGTGAAAATAACATTATGAAATGCTTCTATGGGTGAAATACTCTTAAAAAATGCCACATAATGCTTATTTTTCTAGCTCAAAAAACTATCTTCTTTTAGATGTGAAAATCTTTCTTTCTTTTCTTTTAAACTTCGCCATTTCCCGCGTTAGCAAGGTAGCGTTAAGAACAGAGGACTGGGCCTTTTTTGGAATATCCTCACCTGGCCCCCTCTGTTCCTTCTTTTGGAAAATTAAAAA
The DNA here is from genome assembly GCF_036320965.1 of Panulirus ornatus. Lineage (NCBI taxonomy): Eukaryota > Metazoa > Arthropoda > Malacostraca > Decapoda > Palinuridae > Panulirus > Panulirus ornatus. The sequence continues at coordinate 60,911,166 of NC_092233.1, forward strand.
AAAAAAAATTATGAAATGCTTCTATGGTGAAATACTCTTAAAAAATGCCACATAATGCTTATTTTAGCTGACAAATATCCAGAAAATATAATGCAAATAATGACATTAATTTCAAAATGTAATCACTCAATTACAATCCTTAAAAGTGACCAAACAATATTTCAACCCAGATTTGTATTCAGCATAATAAATAGTCAATTCTCACGTCTTCAATATAATACATTACTCTATGAAAAATACCAAATATTGCAGGTAATTAATAGTTTTAGGGTATTTTCTATCCCCAAAAACATTTTCTTTTAGAAGTGCAATATAACTTTATGAAATGCTTTTATAGGCGACATACCCTTGGAAGATATCCTGTAATGCTTATTATAATTGAGAGATACCCAGCAAATACATTGTGAATATTGACATTAATTTCAAATACATATGTAATCTCTCAATTACAGTCCTCAATGACCAAAACAATATTCAAACCCAAAAACTGCAGGTCTTATTATTTTCTTATTTTTCTTATTATTTTCTTACCCCCAAAGCTTTTTCTTTAAGAAGTTTTATATAACATTATGAAATGCTTTTATAGTTAAAATACTCTAGGAAAATACTCCATAATGCTTATTCTTGCTGACAGATACCCAGCAAATACAATGCCATTAATTTCAAAATGTAACCACTTAATTTTAGTCCTTCATGATGACCAATCAATATTTCAATCCCAAATTCGTATTTAGCATGATAAACAATCCTTATTTATGATGTTTTCAAGATAATCTAATATCCTTTACATAATACCAAAAATTGCAGGGTATTTTTGAGCCAAAAATACTTTTTCCTGTAAGACTGCACCATAATATTTTGAAATGTTTCTATACATGAAAAAAAATCAAGGAAAATATCTCAAAATGCTTCCCCTAATGACTCATTAATAAAAAAAAGGCACCTATCAATTACAGGCTTTACTGACCCTTTGACCCTTTAATGACCTCAGATTTGCATCTAGCACAAAAATAGTCCTAATACTGAGGTTTTCAATCAAATCAATTACCCTCTGAAAAATAACAAAATTGGCAAGAAATATTTTCATTTATGGTACAATAAACGTTTTCTTTCAAAATTTTAATAAAAAGAAAGGTTTCTACACTTAAAAAATCAAGGAAAATATATTAAAATGCTTCCCCTAGCCAAATGATAACTGATAAATATGAAATGAATAATGACCCAATCATTTTAAAATCTATTGACTAATCATACATTCTAATGACACCAAAATAATATTTCAACCCTAGATTCATATTCATCATGAAAAATAATGCTTCTACTGAAGTTTCCAAGCAAATCTGTTGGAAAATACCAAAAATCACAGGTAATTTTCAGCCCCCAAAACTTTTTCTTTTAGAAGTGTAATATAACTTTATGAAATGCTTCTACTGTTGAAACAATAATGGAAGATATCCTGTAATGGTTACTAATGCCAACAAATACCCAGCAAATATAATGCGAATGCCATTACTTTCAAAGTTTAATCACTCAACTACAGCCCTTTATAATCCCCAAACAGTATTTCAAACTCAGATTCATATTTACCATGAAAATCATTCATTCTTCTAAGGTTTTCATCATAATCTATTACCCTTTGAAAAATTACCAAAAATTTTTGAGCCAAAAAACTTTTTCTTTTAAAATTGTAATATAATATTTTGAGACAATTCTATAGATATAATTGATAAAAACCACAGAAAATATCTCATTATGCTTTCCATAGCCATCAGATACCCAATTAATATGAAGGTAATAAAGAAAACCTTCTTTTCTGTGAAAATTGTAACATAACATAATGAAAGGCTTCTGCACTTAAAATAATTATGGAAAATATCTCACAATTCTTTCCCTAGCCGACAGATAACTGATGAATAAGAAGCAAATAATGACATAATCTTTTTAAGATCTAACAAATATAATTTCAATGACACCAAAATAATATTTCAACCCTAGATTCATATTCATCATGAAAAATAATGCTTCTACTGAAGTTTTCAAGCAAATCTGTTGGAAAATACCAAAAATTTTTGAGCCAAAAATCTTTTTCTTTTAAAATTGTAATATAATATTTTGAGACAATTCTATAGATATAATTGATAAAAACCACAGAAAATATCTCATTATGCTTTCCATAGCCATCAGATACCCAATTAATATGAAGGTAATAAAGAAAACCTTCTTTTCTGTGAAAATTGTAACATAACATAATGAAAGGCTTCTGCACTTAAAATAATTATGGAAAATATCTCACAATTCTTTCCCTAGCCGACAGATAACTGATGAATAAGAAGCAAATAATGACATAATCTTTTTAAGATCTAACAAATATAATTTCAATGACACCAAAATAATATTTCAACCCTAGATTCATATTCATCATGAAAAATAATGCTTCTACTGAAGTTTTCAAGCAAATCTGTTGGAAAATACCAAAAATTTTTGAGCCAAAAATCTTTTTCTTTTGAAATTGTAATATAATATTTTGAGACAATTCTATAGATATAATTGATAAAAACCACAGAAAATATCTCATTATGCTTTCCATAGCCATCAGATACCCAATTAATATGAAGGTAATAAAGAAAACCTTCTTTTCTGTGAAAATTGTAACATAACATAATGAAAGGCTTCTGCACTTAAAATAATTATGGAAAATATCTCACAATTCTTTCCCTAGCCGACAGATAACTGATGAATAAGAAGCAAATAATGACATAATCTTTTTAAGATATGGCACTAAAAATTAGGGCACTATAAATGAGATAATCCCTTCCCAACAAATTTCCATAAAACAAATTTTTATGTATGATAAGAGTTCAAGGCAATGGTAACTGAACTGATGAACTGTAATACTCAGAAGTGGCACTATCTACAGGTTTCAGAGGCAGATAGAGCAGCAGCATGAAAATTCTTCATCAAAGCTGAATTATACTATTGCTCTATACACTTTTGGTAATTACCTATCTGTACTGTACAGAGAGTAAGTTCCATACTCATGGGTGTCATCTCTTCTCAACTACTATACAAACTCTTCAATTTATGTATGCGGTCTGCCTCGGCCATGTCCTCAGTCAATCAGTTCCATCCAGCCACCATTCTTACATCATAAATTGTTTCTTCGTCTGTTTCCTGGCACCACCTCGCTGACACGGGAAATGGTGATCAAGTTCGGAAAAGTGTGTGAAAGGAGAAAGTTGAGAGTAAATGTGAATAAGAGCAAGGTTATTAGATTCAGTAGGGTTGAGGGACAAGTTAACTGGGATGTAAGTTAGCTTGGAGTTAGTTTATCCCTGGGGATAGGGGAGAAAGAATACTTCCCACGTAGTCCCTGCGTGTCGTAGAAGACGACTAAAAGGGAAGGGAGCGGGGGGGGGCTGGAAATCCTCCCCTCTCATTTTTTTTTTTTTTAATTTTCCAAAAGAAGGAGCAGAGAAGGGGGCCAGGTGAGGATATTCCCTCAAAGGCCCAGTCCTCTGTTCTTAACGCTACCTCGCTAATGCGGGAAATGGCGAATAGTTTGAAAAAAAAAAAAAGTTAGCTTGGAGAAAAACACGAGGAAGTGAAGTGTTTTAGACATCTGGGAGTGGACCTAACAGCGGATGGAACCATGGAAGTGGAACACAGGGTGGGGGAGGGGGTGAAGGTTCTGACAGCTATAAATAATGTGTGGAAGGATAGACTGATATCTTTGAGAGCAAAAATGGGTATGATTAAAAGAATTATAGTTCCAATATTGTTATATGGTTCTGAGCCATGGGCTATAGATAGGGTTGTATGGAGGAGGGTGGACGTGTTAGAAATGAAATGTTTTAGGACAATTGGTGGTGTGAGGGGGTTTGATCGATTAAGTAATGAAAGGATAAGAGATATGTGTGGTAATAAAAAGTGTGTGGTTGAGAGAGCAGAAGAGGTTATGTTGAAATGTTTGGATATATGGATAGAATGAGTGAGGAAAGACTGACAAAGATGGTATATGTGTCACAGGTGAAGGGAACAAGAAGGGAGTGTCCAAATTGGAGGTGGAAGGATGGAGTGAAAAAGGTTTTGAGTGATCAGGGCCTGAACATGCAGGAGGGTGAGAGGTGTGCAAGGAATAGAGTGAACTGGAATGATGTGGTATACTGGGGTCGATGTGCTATCAATGGACTGAACCAGGGAATGTGAAACATCTGGGGTAAACCATGGAAAGGTCTGTGGGGCCTGGATGTGGTGGATAGGGAGCTGTGGTTTCAGTGCATTACACATGACAGCTAGAGACTGAATGTGAACGAATGCAGCCTTTTTCGTCTGTTTTCCTGGCACTCCTCACTGAAGCAAGGGGTAGCTATACCGTTTCCTGTGGGGCCGGGAAACACATGAAATGGATGACAGTAAGCATGTATGAATATGTACATGTGTATATATGTATGTTTTGATATGTATACGTATATGTGCGTTTATATGCATTTATGTACATATATGCATTTAGAAGTGGATGGGTCATTCTTCGTATGCTTCCTGGCACTACCTTGGTGACGTGGGAAATGGCAATAAAGTATAATACAGTAGAAAAAAAATTCCATACTATTCGCCACTTCCCGTGTTAGCAAGGTAGTGTTAAGAACAGAGGACTGGGCATTTGTGGGAATATCCTCACCTGGCCCCCTTCTCTGTTCCTTCTTTTGGAAAATTAAAAAATAAACGAGAGTGGAGGATTTCCAGCGACCCGCTCCCTTCCCTTTTAGTCGCCTTCTACGACACACAGGGAATACGCAGGAAGTATTCTTTCTTCCCTATCCCAAAGGATAGAAGAAAAAAATATATATAAATATACATCATCACAGAAATGATAGAAATGCAGTTTTGCTATTAAGAAAAAAATAAAACCTGCTTTGTCTGGATATATTCCCATACTCTCTTTAGATGAAATGTGGTCCTCTGGTCCTACAGAAACACTGAGTTAAATCATGCGTCTACATCAATCCACGCCTCACCTTTTCTGGACAAGGAAGTAATTTCATGACTCCTGTCACCATTAATGTGCTTGAACTTCAAAATGGTGGATACCACCACCTGCCGTTGCTGCTGAAACAAGAGGGCTATTTTTTGTTCTTCATACCTCAACTTCCATGTTTATACTGAGCACATAGGAAACTGCCCCACTTACTTAAGTTTCTCAGCTACAGCTTTGGCTTGCCTTCAGTTTGTTACTTATTCGTATATGGACCAATCACAATATACATATTTGAAACAAATCACTTATACCTCTCCTTAGACACATATTCGTCTTTTGGACCTAATAACCACAAGCAATCACTTGAAAGTGATGAGCGAGCTATACATTTTGAACAAATGTAAACAACATTCTGGGTATCAATTAATCAAGCCATCCACTTGGTAGTGGCAATGTTAGCAGCCCTGTTATGAGTGAAACCTGAAGCAAACCTGAGCTACATTCGTTTCAGAAGATAAAGTAGAATGGTCAAGAATACAACTTTTTTCTTTTTGATATTCCCAAACAAATTATCACTGTTTATACAAAAGCAAAAGTGGTAATGCAAAATATGGCCAAGAGCCTTACGGTGTCTTCGACTGTGGACTTCAAATGACAAATTCCAGCGCAGAAGTGATGAGTAATTTGTCTCTTGTGATGGAAACCATCTATCTATCTATATTTGTTTATTATACTTGATTGCCGTTTCCCGCGACAGTGAGCTAGCACCAGAAAACAAAAAATGGCCCATCCACTCATATACACATATCTATACATAAATGCATATACAAGGACATACATATATATAAATACACATACACCGACATATAGGTATATCCACATGCACATATCCATATTTGCTTGCCTTCATCCATTCCAGGCACCACCCCGCCCCACACGAAACAGCACTGCTAACCTATGCTTCACCGAGGTAGTGCCAGGAAAACACAAAAAAAAAGCTACATTTGCTCACAATGTCTCTAGCTGTCATGTGTAATGCACAAAAACTATACTAATATTTTACTAAATTCATAAAACAAAGCTATAAGTTCATTTTGAATAAAAATCCATTCAGAAAAGCTTGAGCTATATCATGATGTATCAAACAAATATTACTGACTAAATATCTGATATGAAATCATCCACTAAGATTTAAAAGTAACACTTACAGTTCATCAGATTTCTGTTCTTTAGCAATTCCTCTATAAGTTGCTTTCTTGACAGGCTGAGGTTTCATTGCAATCAATTCATCTTTCACCTTCAAGATTTCTAAGGAGTCAAGGAGCTTCTTTTTCTCAGCAATGTTTTGTTGTATCATACGCTCATAGTCTGACAGACCCACAAAGTCCGGCGCCAATTCCTCCTTAGGGTGATGGAAAAAATTTGTTCTTTTTTCAAGTTATCAGACAAATTCATTGTACTCATCTAAATGCTTCTGATCAGAGTACAGAAAGAATCACCATTAAGCTATATTCCTTTAAACTGTTATTAGATGCTCATCTCTACCTCCAAAGTTTGGTCTAGGACCAAACTTTTTTGTTGCAACTCTGATCATTCAAGCTCTTTGATACAACAGTCCACAAGCCTATGAACCACCTAAAAAAAAGATCATGAGGCAAATTCTGTGGATACTTATATGGCTATTTCTGTAGATACTTATCCAGTGAATTAATTCATCCATTTGGTGATCACACTCATTTTCTACAGAAAGTGTGGCACCTTCTGATTTTAGTAGTGTTATTCACAAAAATAAATGTATAAGGCTAAAAGATTAAGGAACAAACAGTGCGCTCATATGTGGCAAGTGAATTCTAATATCATCATTTGCACAGCTTAGAGTGAGCTGACCTGCATAATGTAAATCAGGAAAGACACGTGTAAATATCTCCAATGACTTTAGACAAGTATACAGAGAACAGAGGAAGAGTAAACAAAATATATGGCTTCACAGAAAGGGCACCAAATTCAAGAAAAATCCTCAATCTACTCTTCAGCGGTACATCCCCATACTTAACACAGTACAGGCTGTACCTCTTTAATCTGGCAACCTTGGGACCTGGCCACTGCCGGACCACAGAAATTGACCCCAAGTCATACACAGTCGACGATCCAATTTCACAGTACTCACACAGTCTTTAAAAAAGTTCCTTTATCTAATACTTTCAGTAACTCAACCTTTTCAAGCAAAGACAATGATTTATGCTTAGGCTCATTAGCACTAGCACCATCTTCTGCATGACATCCTTATGGGCTAAAATACAGCTGAATATAAGAAATTAACAGGACTGTTAATTAGCTTGGCTGCAGTGTAAACAGATTTTGGCACCTTAGTGCTGCTAACAGCAACATCCCGGTGGCAAATCCACAAACTAATAACTAAGGGGGGTAGATTCAAAATGTGCCGGATCATGGGAGTTGCCAGACCACAAAGTGCCAGATTAGAGAGGTACAACTTCTATTGCGTCCAGTTTTGGTTACCTTGACTAATAAAAGACAGATAGAGCCAAGAGAAAACAGTTGCAACCTACCAAGCTTGGAAGGAAAAATGTTAAAAGCTGACTTAATACAAATATTCTTAATTGGTTCTAAATCACTTTTGAATAAAAAAATCTTATATTTCTTTTTAAAGGCCATTGGGCACTACAATGAATTTCACAGTTTAACTCTTTAGTGAGCAGGTATCCCATGTGGAATACTTTATTCACAAAGTTTCAAATGGTGTATGAGCCAATCCACAAGAGAATTCCCTATGACATTTCTAGCCAGCAGTACGATCTTTTCTCATATCCCGGAGTGTTTTCTAATTCTAGCCTAATGACAGTCTGCCGACTGTTTCCTTATCCACGTACATGAATACAATCCTGAAATTTGCCAGAAGACAGTTTGCTCCTTTACTGTTCTCCTAAAGTGGGACAAGCAACAGGTTAGGATGATGAGTCCAAGAACATTCCTACATATAAATTCCTGCATCCTATATCCTTCTAGATAATATTCATATTAAGGCCTTCTTCATACTGTGCCCCATCCTCACTGCTTTGCATTTAAATGGGTTAATATTTGGCAAAAAGGAATCAAATGAACTTTGGAATTTGTCTAGGTCCCCTTGCACCTTGATGAAATCCTAAATTTTTCTTCCCTCAAGATCTTAAATTATCTGCAAAAACATTTCTATGAGAATCTTGGGAGTAGAACACACACGATAAGAAAAAGGTCGATGTGTTGGAAATGAAATGCTTACGAACAATATATGGTGTGACATGCTGAATGTGTAAGGGTTGACAATGTAATACAGATACGTTGTAATACGTGAATTCTGATAAGAGAGCTAACCACAATGTGCTGAAAAAGTTTGGACATATGGAGACAACAAATGAAGGCTGACTGACAAACGATCTAACTGTCAGGAGTAAGGGAAAGAAAAGTGAAACCAATAAGAAAAGCTGATGTGGAAGAGGCCTTGGAGTACCAGGGCCTGAATAATGACTTTTCATTTGCATTTAAGAACTTCAGTCTCAATTCATTATAACCTTACCTCCATTTTAATTAAACATGGATCAAAATCTTTCTCTTTCTTCACTTTACATGCACCTTCAGTTGTGATTCTGGAAGATCCGGTTGCAACTGAACTCCTGGTACTTATCCTATCTCCATTCGCTACATGTGCAGAAGAATTATTATTTTGTGTATTCTTAACAGTTCTTTCATCTGATTCAGGTCCCATCATCTTGACTCTCTTCTGCAATGGTTCCCCATCATTACTAGGCAGCATCATCTGAAAATTTAGCAAATTATCATTGTCAAGGTTATAATGGTTGAATAAGATTCTGAAAGGTGTATTTTTCTTTCTTAAAAACAATACAATGAAAACAGAGTGCAAGATGAAGTGTGATACAGTGGTAGGAGTAAATAAATTTGCTGAGGAGTTTCTCAAGAAAGAGGGTGACATGTTTTGGTCAGTCAGTCTGTTCAATGGTTGTAAGGCCCTGGTGAATTAAGTGGCTGAAGACTTGTCAAAGGCAAAGGGGAACAAAGAAGTGAATGCTTGAGTTATGTCTTACATTAAGTTCACACCTGGTAAGGTGTATGCAAGGGTGGCAATTGGGATGGTGGTAGCAAACAGAGAACATTTAACTAGGGAGGAGAAATGCTAGTTCAGGAGAGACACAAGACACATAGGCTTATGTCAGAGAGCTGTACAAATAACAATGCCTTTAAAGACCTGACCTGACCAAGTAAATACTGAAGAGGTCACATTCACAGGAGACAATGTTATTAGTGAAGTCATAGAGTAATACACTGAGTCATGAGGACAGGGTTCTTCCCAGGCCAGTTTGTAGAGTAGTTGCCCCCCAAGGCAGCAAACATACAGCCTAAATCATGCTGGCTGGTTTTACTCTACACTCTGTGTATATCTAGTCCTCAACATGTCTAATTATGTACATTGAGAGAGTTCATTTCACATCTGATTCCATAGGTTCTACAAGTTTGTCCCCATCCTAAAGAACAAACCTTCAACTCAAGATCTATGGTGGAAGCAAGTGGATGATATTCTCCAGGTAATATCTTAAGAACATAAGAAGTGAGGATACAGCAAGAGGCCTATCGGCCCATGCTAGGCAGGTCCTGTGTCTGTCCACCCTACAACCAACCACTTGAACCCATATGCTAGGCAGGTCCTAAGTCAGTCCACCCTACAACCAACCGCGTGAACCCATAAACACATCCAACCTTCGTTTAAAGCTACCTAAAGACCTAGCTTCCACTACTGTACTTGGCAGCTTGTTCCATAAATCTACTACCCTATTTCCAAACCAATATTTACCCATATCAGACCTGAATCTATTTTTTTCTAATCTAAATCCATTGCCTTTTGTCCTATCTGGTGACGTTATTCCAAGACTATTTTCACGTTATCTTTATCAATGCCCTTCACCCATTCAAAAACTTCAAACATATCCCCTCTAGTCCTCCTCTTCTTAAGTGAGTGTAAAATCAGTCTTTTCAACCTTTATTTATAGGTGAGATTTTCAAATCCAGGGATCAATTTTCTCATTTGCCTTTGTACTCTCTCTAAACAATCTTTATCAACTGCATAGTATGGAGCTCAAAACTTTACCACATAATCCAAATGTGGTCTCACCAACACAAGATAAAGTCGCAATAATACTCAAGGAGTTTTGTTGCTAACAGTTCTATCAATGAACCCTACCATCCAATTAGCATGATCACGCACTTTAATACAATGTGCTGCGGCTTAAGATCCTCGCTCACAGGCACCCCTAAATCTCTTTCACATTCTGTTTTACCAATAGTAATATCGTCCAGTGTGTAATCAGTGTTCAGATCTTTACCTACATTAAGAATTGTGCATTCATCTATGCTGAATTCCATTTTCCATGTACGTGCCCATTCTGATAATCTATTCAAGTCCCTCTGCAAATTCACCAAAACCAGAGCTCCATATCCTGAACCAAATTGGTCAAAATGGTAAGTAGTACTGGCTGAACTGTTAGCATAGGTCGGTTTGTGCCGGACCAGATTGAGTTAGCTTTGGTCTGATAATGCTTGGTTAAACTACGTTATGCTAAGACACCTTAATTTGAGTTAGGTGGTTTGTCTTGGGCTAAGGCAGATTAGTTTTATTACTTGTGGCTGCAATATCTTTACCATTACAAATGAAGCTTTATCTGACAAGCTTTAGCCTGACATTACTATCCCTGATCTTCAGAGCCTTCACCTGGTGTGGGGACAAATGGTCGTCAGACAAAGGGTAATCAATTTCATTGGATAAGAAATGATTTTTCCTCGACCAACTTCTCATTTCAGGTGTTAAAGTCACCTGCTCAGTGTAGACATTTCTCAAATATACTTGATAACTTCGCGTAACAACAATGTCCATTGTTTCTATACCTGAATAAAGATAATCACCTTTTTTTTCCTCTGATATAAGCAAGATATGACAACCCACTGTAGTGTATACAGTCTCCCTGAATAATGAAAACCAATAAACTTTAAATAGTAATGGCGAGCCCCAAGAACAGCCCGAACACACTGGACAGTGTACCTTGCACAGATCAGACACCTTCCACCTCTGAATTATTATCTTGACAGGACAGAGAGATGCACTGCAACTATTACCGTGAATAATCTCCTCAACGTCACCCTTGCGCAATCAAGAATGGAGTTTTGGCGCCAGAGAAACCTGTCTGCTAAAATCACAAATGGTAACCCATGAGTCTGGCTCACAATAACATGCTGCTTCTGCCATCTACCATCACCCTATGGAACTATTACATTTTCCCGCCATATACTTTCCCACCATATACTGCCACCAATATTACCCGAAAAGGAAAAATTAACTCTTTTTTACTTTATCTTAGGAGTTGTGTCAAATAAGTTTATGATGAAATTCGTTTCTTGGGTATAATTTTGATGGTGGTGTATTATCAACAGATCCTAACATGAATCAATAGATGAATGGGTCTTTGTTTTCAATTCTTATGTAAATCGATTATTTGAGTGACAGTTCTTTCAGATACTATTTTGATTTTATGTAAAACATCTATTGATGGGCATAAACTTACCCCTGGGGTAACCGCATATTTACCCTAAGGGTTACTGTATTTTTGCTGCAGAAATAATGAGCTTTCAAAAAAATCAAACGCTCTCCAAAATATCAGTTAATTTAATATCCTGGTGTTTTTGCTGTTTGTTATTTAAGTTAACGATATACGTGATTCTACTTGTAGTCTACTCAAACTATTTGGTGATGACACAAAGCGCCACCAACAAGTCTATTCATGTCCTCGACACCCAAGATCTTCAGACTGTTATTCAATAAATTTGTGTGGTTGGTGAAAACTCTGGCAGCTTGAAGACAATGTTGATAAATGCAAACACGATAAATGAGATACAAAAACCATTGCCACTCGTATATTGTTCCCTAATCTCTCTCATTTCTGATCCCATGTTTGATCGACCTCCTCTACGTCATAAATCATTTCATACTCATCATAAAGTGCTGTGATCAACCTTGAAAAGCATATTCTAGTCTGACCCAATTATAGTTATAGATAATAAGCAGGACATTTACTTAGTTGTGTTAGGCAAAAGGAACCTCTAATTTCTACGAGAGAGTAAGCTCTGTTTTGGACAAAAGGCAGAGTGAATTGTTTATAACTGAAGTGTCGGAAAGAATTTGAAACTGTACGCCATAGGTGGCTGTTAAAGGTGATGGGTCTTCAGGCAGAAGTAGGGGGGAGACTACTTCGATGGACAGAGAGAGGACTTATCTAAATGTAAAGGAGCAAAGGACGCATGTCAGAGTAGCAGGGTGGCCTTGAAATGAACTGCGGTTACCACTGACGTGCAACAGAGGTCTATGCTAGGATCTGATCACAACCTTTAGGATCTGATCACAACCTTTAAGTTTTAATCATGTTTCACAATGTCAGCTTTGAACAGTTATTCGAAAGATGTAAGGGTGTAGCAACTAGAAGCCATAGCATGAAAGTAAGCACGAAACTTTTTTAGAAAAGATGTAAATAAATCCATCTGCAGGGTAAGAGCACAACGAGTGGTGGATCAATGGATTATATGGAATGAGGGAAACAGCAAGTGCAGACAGATTACAGGAATCCAAGAAGTTGTTTGAAAATAGAGAATATTCGAATTGGGCCCCCACGAGTGTAGAACTCCCTCCCCGTACAGTACAAAAGATGGGATCCTACGAGTGTAGAACTCCCTCCCCGTACAGTGCACGAGATGGGGCCCCACGAGTGTAGAACTCCCTCCCCGTACAGTAAAAGAGATGGGGCCCCGCGAGTGTAAACTCCCTCTCCGTACAGTACAAGAGATGGGGCCCCACGAGCTAAGAACTCCATCCCCGTACATTACAAGAGATGGGGCCCCACGAGTGCAGAACTCCCTCCCCATACAGTACAAGAGATGGGGCCCCACGAGCGCAAAACTCCATCCCCGCACAGCACAAGAGATGGGGCCCCAGGAGTGTAGAACTCCCTCCCTATACAATACAAGAGATGGGGCCCCACGAACGTAGAACTCCTTCCCCATACAGCACAAATAGATAATTAGAAATGGTTAGGTTAGGTTAGGTTAGGTTAGGCTTCACGAGTGACCACTCCATTGTCTGCGCGGTTTTCCACCCTGACCAACGCCATATTAACTAAAATCATCAGTTAAGCATTGAACACAAAGTGCTTTTCTTTTTTTTTTTTTTTTTTAGTGGAGATGTGTATTCTATCTCTTCTGAGCCGTTGTCTTGCCATACCGTCACCTTAAGAGCACACATCGAAGCCGCTTCGGGTTCTACCTCTACACAGTCGTCAGTGTCACTTGGTTCTGAAGTGAAAGGGAGGCCGTGGTGATGCGAGCAGAGACATTACCTCTGTTGTGTTGTGGAGACAAACTGGTGAAACAATGGTGATTGGTACTGGAACCTAACCAGAGCTTTGCTGTCACCTGTAGAAAACGACGGACAACCATGGCCCTGGCCTGCACTGGTTCTAGTTGTCACACTTCGACATGCCTCCAGGGAACTTACAAAGAACAGTTCTAAAGACGTAAAGTTTTCTGGTTCTACCTCCAGAGTAGAAACAGTTTCTACTCTGGCATGGCGATGAGAGGGTGGACAAGCCTGTGTGATGATTGTGTTGGGATATGAAACTTTGTGAATTCTTTAGACTTGATGAGGAGGCTTTCCTCCGTGAAATATGTTGTTGTACTTTAAAGTTTTTAGAAACAAGATAATCGAAACTCTTATTGAAGTGCTATGAGTCCACGGGGAAAATGAAACAACAGATATAAAACTATTAAGAAGATCAGATTAAATCACATGATCATAATTACATAGGTCCTTGTACTTAATAATCCTGTATATTCATATATATATCTAAGAGGAAGCAAGTCCTATTACTCAAAGGTCTGTCCTAGGAGGACGGTACTAATGGAGTTTGTTAAATGAACATGATTAATAATCAACCAATAAGAGGGTCTTGTAAGTGATTACCACAGTAAGAAATTCCATGTCCTTACAGTCTATCAAAGTGGTTACCATAGTAAGAAATATCAGGTCCTCATTATGTCAAAGTCTATCACCTCACACAAACCGTTTCAACCACTTGGGCAACATGTCTATAGGTTGAGGGCACCTTAATTCACTCTATCAATATTCGAGAATCTAATTCCTTTCAGAATTAGCTGTTGTACCACCTGACAGTTAACTCTTCTCAAGCATTCATTAATTCACTGACGATCCATTGTTTCACCAGAACAGCGATTCGAGATACAAGATTAATTACGTTCAGTCATGACCAACAGTGAATACATTGATGATTCAATTAAACCTGATAATCATTGTCTGGTATCTGTCTAATTATCTTGTCACTCCGTGGAACAACTAATTCTCTTAGGCCATCTCTTTATTCCTAATGTATGGGTATTACTGGATGATGCCTTAAATTGTAGTCAAATATCAGATAAGGAGAATAAAAGATCTAGGCAACTACATATTCAACAGATAAAAAAAAATAGATAACTGATAGCACTTAGAAAAGCTATTGAATAATCACATTTTAATATATTTATGATACAATATATGATATATATTTCCCTGTCAAGAACAAATATAAGAACGCTACAGACCAACACAAAAACGATCATTCAGAACAGTCATCAGCTACCTAACAATGACAACATTCACCATTTGTACAAAACAGCATTGAGGCTTCCAATATGGTCCGATCGGCACTCAATTCTTTGCTGCTGACCAAGACCCTTCCTACCCAAACTACTATATCACTCTCAAATAAACAAAAGTTTCTATACTTGTAAATCCATCCCTTGCCTCAACAAACACGACTGGGATATATATCGTAATGATTCGATAAACATTAAACAACTGCACTCTCAAATCATTCTTGAATTCCAGTGACCAGTCCACCAGACAAAGACTCATCTGAAACTACATTCCCGAGGCGTGTACGAGTAACACTTTCTTCTGTGTTCTGGACACTTACCGTCTTTCGAATTTCACAACATCGCTACCACCACCCTCACTGTCTATCAGTTTTGATGGTGAATTACCGCTGTGTTGTCTTCTTAAGTACGGCACCAACGTATGAGGATGGAATATGTAGTGTACTTATCTCTAACCTTACGAAGGTGAGCTAACATAATCAACATGACGTTCCTAGGTGTCTGTCTCCAGACAGAAGTAAATTGAGGTCCCATAAATTTTCAGTACAACATATTGTACTAGCCAGTATCAGAGGGAGAGATTCCCACTGTAATTTCAACATCATCAATGTGGTTTGAGAAATCAAGTGAGCTTTTAATGACATTCAGGTACAGCGGCACTACGTATTCAAGCCATTTCTATTGTTATGATTTACAACAGTAGTCTTCAAATAACAGAAAACGCAGTAAATAATGCACTGGTCTCAGGGTGGTTTGCTGACCTCTCGTGAGCATCTACGATGAGCATTCGGGTATAATTAGCGTGTGAAGCGAGAAGAGACCCTCAGTATGTTTAGGGTCGGGCTAGGCTGCAGAGCAGTGAGGGCTCCTCAACCAAGTGAGTAGACATGGTTCATGGTGCCCCCAGGGTGTCTTTTGACACACTAGTGGTGCAGTTCCCTCAGCGGGCCCTTACTGGGTTATTGTAAATATACCAATCGAGTCCATTTGATGGCCAAAGTCTTTGAGGTAGACTAATAGTTCACTGGATTATTGACCATACCTGACACTATGTTTAACCCTAAAATCAAAGCCTTGGCAGTTTTGGACCAATGTAAAACTGATCACACTCTTTACAGGGGATATTGTACACACAACCCTTCTGAGAAATTACAGGAGGACCTGATGATTCGGCCGGTGCAGGAGGTACTGGAGGACCCGAAAGTGGCCCATGCCCTACAGCAGCAACCTGCCACCTTCAGGTAACACACTCCAACTATTACAACTCACATCCTCAGCATTTATCTGGATAATTTTTCTCCATTTTCCCATTACAGTGTCTTCATTTATACCCTGGCTCGCCACAGCGATAGGATCGGCTCCTGGCATAAAAAACGCCGGTGTTACTGATTCTGTCAAACTACTCTTATATTCTACATTTTCTCACCATGAGATGCAGAATTACGGTCACCAATCTCTTGTACTATATATATATATATATATATATATATATATATATATATATATATATATATATATATATAGGAAAGGTCCCTACAGCGAGGTGTGCTATTTATCGTGCAGGTTCGAGGATGGAGCGTCGCTAGTGGTGTCTGTGGTAGCATGGCCTCCTCACCATGACGTACTGGTGCAGGGAGACGGAAGCCTCTCCGTTGTAGGTCCCGTCGGTAATGTGCTTGACACCGTCGCACAGTCACTCAACTTTACGTAAGTTCCTGAGGCCATTGCTCTCACCTACAACACTGATAACGAAGGAAGAGTAAAGCAGTTGCGGACTGCCGTACTCAACGCGCTATGAGAAATTCTATTGTACCCATCATGTTCAAATTCTGAAGTCTGTCTTACGAACTTGGAATATAAACTTGCTCATGCTACATGACATAGTCTTAAGTTCATGCCAAGTGTCTAATTTTTCATCGAACTAAGAAGAAAATCTTATACAAAAACTACTTAATCAAAGATGGTATTTTAGCCACCTCTAAACTCATAACACTATGGTATTGATAGATGTGTATTTCCACCGTCAGGTACCGGCTGGTAACGCCCGCCGACCAACACTGGGGGAGGAAATTGGCCAACGGGTCGTGGACTGGCATGGTGGGGCAGGTGGCCAGAAGGGTGAGTGTGGCTGCCACTACTTCCCATGCGTCTGCACCTCCACATACAGATAATTATAAAGAACAGGCCAGGAAGCGTTTAGCATCGTCACTGAGTTTATATTGTAAAATTATTTGCGCCAATATATATATATATATATATATATATATATATATATATATATATATATATATATATATATATATATACGCACGTATACATACATAACATATACACTAACATATACATACGTACACATGTACATATACTTGCTTGCCTTCATCCATTCTGGCGCTACCCCATGCATCAGCGAGGTAGCGCCAGGAAAACAGACAAAAAAGAAGAAAAAAAAAAGAGGCCACATTCGTTCACATTAACTGTTTAGCTGTCATGTGTAATATACCGAAACCACAACTCCCTATACACATCCAGGCCCCACAGATCTTTCCATACTTTACCCCAGACGTTTCACATGCCCATGTCATTATACAGCGAGAGAAAAGTCATCTTCAGTAAAGTGTATCATCGTCAGCTGTTTAAAAGGAATACAGTCTCGCTGAGCAATTTTTTTTTTTCGCTCGAGGAAACCATATTTTCCCTGCTTTTTGAGTGAAACACTTTCTCCTAATTGAAGGAGCCTCATCAAAGGGATCCCACTCCATACAGAACAAGAGATGGGGCCCCACGAGTGTTGTCATATAGATTATATAGATTTTTTTTTATCTATCTATACACTTTATTCATCTATATGTCTAGCCTGCCTGTCTATACTTTTCATTCACATTTCAGCTCTACCTATCTATCCTTTTAATTTTCTCTGACTCTAAATACGCATACCCATCTATATGCCTACTTATGTACCTATTCATCTTTAACTCACTCTGTTCCCCTGAAGGAAGTGGATATTGCCCTTGGACCATTTGGACTGACTGAGGAAAGAAGTAAAGTGGTCGACTACACTCGATCTTTCTTCTTTGACGACCGAAGCATTTTGTCGGCTAAGGGTCTACCAGAGATAGACCCCTGGGGCTTTCTGTTCCCCCTGGCACCGATGGTGTGGACAACACTGTTGGCAGCGATGATGGCAGCGTGGTTTGCTGTGGTGGTGCTGGTCCGTCACCCCAGGGGATCCAGGATGATAAAATGGGCATCGGATCTCTTTTTCCTACACCTGGGGATTGTACTGCGTCAAGGTAAATTTCACGGAGGGATTCTTTTGTTTTGAATCGGTTTTGTGGCTGGTTATTTGGGTTTCGGGCTTATCAACTTGCCGTGGTTATTAAGGCCATCTAGTATAAGTCAAAATACTCTCTTATATACTTCGCAAGTCAAATGGAATTAATTGAAATTCAAAACAAAAAGTATGGTAATGTAAAATTGAAAAGGATAACAAATCATAATGCCGTTTGTTCGTATATAAGAAATACGACTAGGATAACATTTATCGCATTTTCTGTTCACAAAATATTGACCGAAACGTAGAGCACTTTAAGGGCCAGATCAACTATAGATCCTTAAAGTGTGGTATAAGGCCAGACCTAAGGGTCGTAATAGCCTTGGAAAAGCTGTACCGTCATGCTCAAGGAGTTACGTATCTCACTGAAATAAGAAATGAGGCGAGGTGCTGATCTTGCTGACACCATCTATGCTTATCGTAGAAAGTGTAAACCTTCAATCTGTGAGAACAAAGCAATAACTGCGGGGGATTTATACTGCCGGAGAAATACAAAATGAAAAGAAAATAGAGTGAGAAGGTGTTCGCTACTATTACCGCCAGCATCATTGCGTGTAGGTGTTGTGTGTTACAGCTCTTCATAACATACGGACTTTAATATCACCAAATACAGACGTTTCTCGTCTATTGCTTCCCCAGAAATTGCATATTTGCCGGAAAAAAACAACCACAGGACTGGACTTTATGATGTCGTGGAGGCGTCCTGACAACTTGAAGGAAACGTGTACGAATTAAATGTATATTGAGGATCTTATTGCCACTCAGCTTGTTCATAAACGTCGACCGAGTTTGCAGGCAAATATATGTAGACACCATCGCTCTCATGATCGAACAGACTGTTCTTTCCTGACTGATGCCGTCAAAACGCAGCACAGGCCTGTAGGTTGTTCTTATATACAGAGAGAGTTTTGGAGAGGGGCGAGTCTGTTGGGTATGAGAGGGTCTGGGAAGTGAGTCACTTGTTGTTCGCCGATGATACAGCTCTGGTGGCTGATTCCAATGAAAAACTGCAGAAGACGGTGACTGAGTTTGGAAAAGTGTGTGAAAGGAGAAAGTCGAGAGTAAATGTGAATATGAGCAAAGTTATTAGGTTTAGTAGGGTTGAGGGAGAAGTTAATTGGGATGTAAGTTTGAATGGAGAAAAACTGGAGGAAGTGAAGTGTTCCAGATATCTGGGAGTAGACTTAGCAGCGAATGGAACCAGGGAAGCGGATGTGTCACAGGGTTGGGGAGGGATCGAAGGTTCTGAGAGCGATGAAGAATGTGTGGAAGACGTTATCTCGGAGAGCAAAAATGGGCATGTTTGAAGGGATAGTAGTTCCAACAGTATCATATGGTTGTGAGGCATGGGCTATAGATAGTGTAGTACGGACGAGGGTGGATGTGTTGGAAATGAAATGTCTGAGGACAATATGTGCTGTGAGGTGGTTTAATCGAGTATTGAAAGGGTAAGAGAGATGTCTGGAAATACAAAGAGTGTGGTTGAGAGAGCAGAAGAGGGTACCTTGAAATGGTTTGGATATATGGAGAGAATGAGTGAGGAAAGATTGACAAAGAGGATATATATGTCAGAGGTAGAGTGAACAAAGAGAAGCGAGAGACCAAATTGGAGGTGGAAGGATGGAGTGAAAAAGATTTTGAGCGATCGGGGCCTTGACATACAAGAGAGTGAAAGCGTGCAAGGAATAGAGTGGATTGGAACGATGTGGTAGACCGGGAGCAACTTGCTGTCAGTGGATTGAACCAGGGCATGTGAAACGACTGGAGTAAACCATGGAAAGGTCTATGGGTTGTGGATGTGGTTAGGGAGCTGTGGTTTCAATGCATTACACGTGACAGCTAGAGACTGGGTGCGAACAAATGTGGCCTTTTTTATGTTTTCCTGGCGCTACCTCGCTAAAGGGGTAGCGATGCTGTTTCCTGTGAAGCGGGGTAGCGTCGAGAATGGATGAAGGCAAGCAAGTATCAATATGCACACGTGTATATGTTGATATGTATGTGTATGTATATGTGTGTGTATGGGCGTTTATGTATATATGTGTATATGAGTGGATGGGTCATTTTTCGTTTGTTTTCTGGCGCTACCTCGCTGATACGGGAAGGAGCGATCAAGTATAATAAAAAAGAATATATATATATAAATATATATATATATATATATATATATATATATATATATATATATATATATATATATATATATATATATATACCATTACAGCACATTGCCTTACCAACGTGAATAAAATTATTTTGAGCTTAACAAAAGAACTCTTTGCAATACCTGTATCCGAACGAATACGAACAGTTAAGTAATGGTTATAAGGGTTGTATCTTTAATGAAAATATATGATATCTATCATCAAGCCGAATAAAGAGTAAGAAACTCCTCTTGAAGTTGTATCAAAAATTGCCTATCTTGAGTGCAAGATTATTGATTAGAGTGAACTCTTGTAACCATCTTGTTGAAATAGTTGCTTATAACTAGAATATCTTAATTCCTTATCTTCAGCTGAAAAAATAATGCTACACGATCCTACCTCTCGTGAAGGCAATGAAAATTAAGTTTATAATCTTCTGTTATCTATTGACAGACATGTCAATGAAGTTGAAGTGTGTGAAGGAGAGGTGTGTGGTGGGTGGGTGGCTGGTGGTGGCCATGATGGTGACTTGGAGCTACAACGGGAACCTCATCTCCCTCCTGGCGGTGCGGCACATCCCTCAGCCCATCCAGACGATCAAGGACCTCGTAGACGACACTCGTATCTCAGCCGTCATGTTGTCCAACTCCATTTTCTCAGACATCATCTCTGTAAGTGAAGTTACCCATAAGAATAAAAAGTAATTAAAGCAATTCTCTGTAGTTTTCATGTACGGGCGGCAAAACGTATTGCCAATGGCTGTAAATTATATCTATCGTGTGAGTAAACAGACTGAATTTTGAAGTGACCAAGGTTTTAGCCCTAATGAGACAAGACTCTCCTACTTGATCTTTATTAACATGGAAGTCCGCATTTTCATAGTATCTTTTTCCGTGAACCGAAAAAAAAAGAGGAAACAATGAACATTAGCTGAAATCCTACGTCTTACAATAAATGGCTCAAGCCCTACGCTATCCTGTGAATGAAGGCGAAATAAGAAGTCACGATAAGTGCATCGTCTACAACAAAACCAGAGGAGAACCTTCACCCATCTCATCAACATGCAGGAGGCGAGGTGGCCTTACATTCATCATCCCTTGAGACCTAGCGAACGATTTACCTGACGACTGCGGTGACAGGCATCCAAGGAACTGATGATTTCAGACTGCTGCGGAACCCGGTCACGATGTTTGCACTGCGTGGATCTTGGGAGAAATTGTTGCTCTTGTCATCGGGCTACAAATTCTCTATCTTTTATATATTTTTCGCTCTTATGTTTCGTCTGTTTCCCCTACAGTTTCTCCATGCATGAAGGTTCACTGGAAGAGATGACACTGCTGAACATGGCGAAGATGTAGGTACCTATGTAGTGATATATCAAGAATGATTTTCCCGCTGATGATCATTTTTCATTCAGGGTCAGCGGTGGCTACGAAGTTGAAGGTTATTGTCCGCTTTTTTCCTCCTTATTCATAGCTTTAAAAAGGCAATTCATACTGTCAGCTGGCCAGTGTAAGAAGGTTTGGACTGATACTGACCGACACGCATGCACAGGCGACCTGGGATCAAACCCGCATAGGTTCAAATCCTGGTCGCGGTGGCCGGTCCACAGTACATCCAGCTGTTCATCGTCCATTAGGGGCAGGTCGATAGATTGGGTACATGGCATAGGGTAGGGTGTGTGTGTGTGTGTATTTGTGTGCATACATACACAGGAGTAAAGACAAGGTACACATATACAAAGAGACGGTGCAACACGAGTGTATCCCTGTCTCTCTCTCTCCTCGTGACACATTCCGTTACGAAGTCTAAAGTAAACAGTGTCCTGGTGCTGTTCCTGACAGTGTGCCCTGGCTGGTGTGTTGTATTTCCATCCATCGTCATCTCACACTGTGGGAACAGCCCAGCTGAGAAAGGCTTTCTGAAGTAGGCATCACTTCCACTTCAGTTTAATGTTTAAGGCTTAAGCAGTCACTCTGGCTTGCTATTCCATCTCCACCCAGTATCGCTAATTTCAGGTTACTATGATATTTCAAGCTGGTATTCTTGAAAGGTAATGTTTCGTCAATAACGTCTGCTTTTACTGACTCTTAAGTCAAGAGGACAAACAAATTATGCTGAAAAAATTAAGGTGACGACACCATTATCTCATTTACCACATCATCATCCGCTTCATGCACAGCTTCCTTTATCCTCATCCCACTTTCCACTGTAGCCACCATTAGGGTATTGCTCAATCTTTTTTGTATTCTTCTTCTTATGTTCACCTATAATTTTCATCCTACTTTTCATCTTACAGAAAATGGAGATCGGAGACCTGAAGGAGCTGAATGACCTGAAGTTCGCGGGTCGCGCAAAGTTTGTGATCTTCGCCGAGTTCACCGAGGCAATGGACACTTTGGTGCGTCGGGGTGACCACTCCATCATCGACACCTCCCTCTCCACAGACGATTTCATCGCTCAAGACTTTGCTAGAATAAGTATGAATTCATAAATATTACTTTTAATTGATGTCTTTCTTCATTAAGATGATCCGCCAAAAGGCTTTTGCAAACAAAACTCAAATAAATGAATTATACAATCCTTTGGTGATAACGAAACCTGTATCATATTAAAGGTAAATAACATAATTCCTTTTTTTCGTTTATGTTAGGGATTTAAGTGACGGATTAAAGTCGTTAACGTGTCCATACCTTGACTGAAGCAAGAAGACACACGAGAGAAATTGATTTACGAGGACTGAATATATATATATATTTTCTTTTTTTCTTTCAAACTGTTCGCCATTTCCCGCATTAGCGAGGTAGCGTTAAGAACAGAGGACTGGGCCTTTGAGGGAATACCCTCACCTGGCCCAATTCTCTGTTCCTTCTTTTGGAAAATTAAAAAAAAAAAAAAAACGAGAGGGGAGGATTTCCAGCCCCCCGCTCCCTCCCCTTTTAGTCGCCTTTTACGACACGCAGGGAATACGTGGGAAGTATTCTTTGTCCCCTATCCCCAGGGAAAGTATATATATATATATATATATATATATATATATATATATATAAAGAATTGAGAGCTATTGATAAGGTGGGAAGCCTAGTTGCAATCCATAGTTCTATGGAAGATATGACATAAAGAATTTCTAAAGCTTTATCAATGGAGGGAAAAAACAAGACATCACAACAGTCCAAACATTTTCATATAACTTTCATATAACTTATAAATGACACGTTAGGGAGGAATTTCCAGTTTTACTAACAGTCCAACAGTTTTTATACAATTTATGACTAACAACCTAGGAATTTCCAGAGCTTTAGAAATAAAGGGCAAGAAACATGTCACAACGATCCATCCGTTTTTGAATAGCATGTGACTAAACAGCTTAGAGAGGAACTGTGGAAATAGCAATGCTAAGCCTCAGATTTCATTTTTGTTTCTCTCATTTCCTTGTCCCTACAGGACGCTGTGACTTCTACAAGTCTCGCCAGACATTCTTCACGACCCACCACTGTATGATCGGCCAGAAAGGCAGCCCCATTGTCCCCGCCATCAGCTACAGGTGAGAGGAGAATGAAGGCGTTTCATATATCTTTTATTCTAGATGAATCATTATTATTCACCTGGCCCTTCTTAAGTAACATGGTAATGATGGCGAAGAACATATCTTCTGTTGTTTGTATTAATTTGTAAAATGATCTCATTTTACAAAATTCCCTTCGTGATGGACATCTTAAATTCAATGCTATCGCTTAGACCAGTTTCAACTGGATTTAGTTCGTGTGTGCGTTTACTGTGATATTCTGTTATTACAAGTTGAGGCTTTAGTGATTTAAATTTCCCTTCGATTAAACTACTACAGGGAAAAAGTGACACCTAAGAATTCTTCATTTCCTTTTCGCTCAAATGCCCATTCAGGGTATAGTGTTAGTCAAGAACAAAACTATTTCTATTGGTTTAGCGCGCGGACAGATCGGCGACCCTTCCCTCCGAAACCCACTGAGGCATTATTCTCTTGTTTCTGGGACATGTGTCTACCAGTACCACGTCAATTACAAGTGAAACTTTAGTTTACCATGCACTTTAAAAACGATAGATTTCACACATATTACCTAGAGCTGACCGAGATCTTCATACGATGAGCTGACGGAGGGTTTTTTTCTTCCCTGCAAGGATCCGTAGCCTAGTCGAGGCGGGTCTTTACGAGCACTGGCTGAGGAACAACATCCCCTTCTCGTCTCACTGTAGATTCACACCGTCCAAGCTCACAGTCAGGGAACCTCTGGCAGTCAGCAACCTCTGGGTAAGCACAGGCCCAAGATAAACCTTTGCTGTTAACACCGCTTCTTTCTTGAATTGGAGGCCGTAAATATTCTAAAAATAAGTAAAACCTGTCACTGTGATTACTCATGACTGCATATCTACCAATCTACATATGCCTTAATGTATTTGCCTACTTCTCTGCGTATTGTAGACGTAGCAACTAACTAGTGACGTTATGCAGGGGATGTTGGTCCTGCTGGGGGCCGGACACCTGCTGGCGCTGACCGCCGCCTGCTGCGAACTCTGGGTCGGCAGACGTGTTGATACGCCCAAGACCCCCACCCTTCCACATCTGACCCACTGAGATGTTTGACCAGTAAATTGTATGTTGTACTCAGCGTCTTTTCAAGTGTGTGTGTGTGTGTGTGTGTATATATATATATATATATATATATATATATATATATATATATATATATATATATATATATATATATATATATATATATGTAATCATCCCTGGGGATAGAGGAGAAAGAATAATTCCCGTGTATTCCCTGCGTGTCGTAGAAGGCGACTAAATGGAAGGGAGAGGGGAGCTGGATATCCTCTCTTCCCGATTTTTATTTTTCCAAAAAAAGGAACAGAGAAGGGGGCCAAGTGAGGATATTTCCTCTAAGGCTCAGTCCTCTATTCTTAACGCTACCTCGCTGACGCGAGAAATGGCGTGTGAAAAAGTTATATATATATATATATATATATATATATATATATATATATATATATATATATATATATATATATACCAATAATGGTACTACCGCGTCTGTTGTGAGGTACTTTACTCATTCCTTGACCAGGGGAAATGATGCACCGAATTCATACAAGGAGTGTATCTTAATCCTTTACACATGAAGGAATTAAATCAATCTAGTCGTAAGCCTATTTTCCAAAAAGAAAAAAAAAGGTATGTGATAATTCTAGCTTTTTTAAAGGTTAACATATGAAGTTGGATATTTGTCATACGAGTATATGGGTCAACTGAGTCTTAGGGTGGAATAATGTCAAAACCTCCCCCTTCGTCAGCATCTTACAGTAAGGTACAATAAGTCATGCTTTGTCCCATCATAGTCGACTTCTAAATGAGTTATATTGCATAACGTACCGAATTTATTCCCTTTCAATGTTCAACGTCAGTGGTAAAATAAAAATGTATCTTTTTCTATTTTTTCAGTACTGATGCGATTACATCCAGTATAGATGACGAGAGAACGATGGAAAAAAAAATAATGAAACACCCGTATATACGTCTAGTGTGGATAACTGTGGATCACCAGTATAAAACACCTGTGTGGATCACCAGTTTAGATCAACAGTGTCGAATCACCAATGAGGATCACCAGCATGGATATCTTGTGTTCCACCACTAGTTTGGGTCACCAGTGAAAACGTCTTTAGTCTAAACGTTGACGGAAACTTTAGTCCCGTTGTTGGAAACGTTAAAATAAATGTATATAGTGTTGGACTTACACTCCCAATGATTAAATTATCATTACTGTACGTAAAGACTGTATTTAATGTGACTAAAACAAAGTCTGAATTTAAATCATTATGTGTAAAAGATCTAAATTTAGGTGACTGACGTAAACAATGATGATTCGTTAAGTAACTATCTTACATAAACAATACATTTAGTGATGATATGATGTAAACAAATTCCAAGTGATGATTTGAGGGAAACAAAGCCTGTATCTATCACTGTGAACACAGAATGTATTTAAATCATTTACGTAAAAGAAGTCAACGTAAAAAAAGGCTTGGATTACATATTCATTTTAGGTAAACAAGACTTATACAATAAGTGCTCATCAGATGCAAACATCTAATGAATACCTCTCCCATTTCGCAACCACTTCTCTCATTAATTCTAACAAGTCAAATTTCTTTTTCTCTTTTACACCCGACGGCTTCGAATGGCTTCATTCCTCTTCCACACACATTTGTTCTCTACTTCGAATATCTAGGGTCTTACGAAACGCCGTCTGATTGCTTGTATGTTACTAATAAGGTTCGTAACTTTTTTTTCTTCAAGAAGTTCCACTTGAATTCAACGTGCCAAGTATCCGATATCTGTTAATGGCCTTTAATGGGTGCACAGAGAAATATATAACTTTGATTGAGAGGGGTTTCTACATATGACATACAATATGAGACGGTTTCTACGAGTGACTACAATTCAAAAGGGTTTCCACAGGTGAAACACAACTTGAAATGGTTTCTACAAATGACACAAAACTTGAGAAGGGCTTCGACAAATATCACAGAGATCGAAAGGTTTTCTAAAAGCCACACAACTTGGTATGGTTTCTATAAGTACCATACAAATTGAGATGGTCTCTACAAGTGATACACAACTTGAGACGGGATTTCGACAACTGACACACGAAATGAGAGGGGTTTTGACGAGTGCCATACACCGTGAGAGGGGTTCTACACCTAGGAAACACAACTCACATCTGAGCTGAGCAAGTATCTCGAAAATCATGTAATGACAGATATAGAAAGATGTGCAATGTTTTATTCACACTACATCTATGGACCAGAGAACCAAAACCATTATAAACAGGGGCCAACAGCTCGAACAGAAAACATCATGAAGATGCCAGACGATTCTCTTAAGGCTTGAGGGACCTAAGTTTAATAAATAAAAGAAAATGAAGAGGTATGCCAAGGACGATACAGCAAAATAGCTACTCGTTACTTACATGCACCTGTAGCTCCTCTTTGCTATGGGGCCTCAGTTGACGGAACATTGTCAGATACAGTAGGACGGTGTTAGAATATCAAATAAAATATGCTAGGACGGATTTGGAGTTCAATGAACTCACATGATGCTCTCTTTTTATGTTTAGCAAAGGAAGCAACTGCGCCGCTCCCTTAAATCCAAAACTTGTTACGATTTTTCTTTTTCTACAACATTCCATACCTACTGAACATTTCTTAGAAGTTAGTCACAAGTGCACACATGTCTCTCTTCACCATTATATGGCATGAAATGATCAAACTCTGCCTTTTGAGAAGACGTCGGACATGATGCAATTCCACTACACGGTATTGGTGTTTACTTCTTTATTGAAAATGGGAAGATTGTATCATTAGAGAAAATGTTATTTTTGTCGAATTAATTCTTTTTCATACTGGGTCTCCTTGATACCACCGATGACATATATGAGAAAACTAAGGCTACTACATATTTTCATCAAATTAAGAATTAGACAATATCAATAAATGAAGCAAACTCGTCTATGATAATTATTAACCTCACCATCCAGCCAGCTATTGTTACCCGCCGCCGTTTCCTGCATTAGTGAGTTAGCGCCAAGAGCAGATGTAAACAGGACATATTCGCTCAAACCCATTCTTTAGCTGTCATGTGCAATGCACACAATAGACCATAATCCACAACTAAATTCCACAAACCTTTCAATGTTTACGCCCGGCCGCTTCACATTCCCTGGTTTAATTTACTGACAGCACGTCGCTTCCTGTATACCACTTCGCTTCAATTCACTCTATTCCGTAACACTTTTCACCCTCCTGCATGTTCAGGCCTCGATCACCGATATTGTATTTTCACTCCATCCTTTCATCTCCAGTTTGGTCTACCCCTTCTTTTCCGCTCCACTTCCTACAAATATATTCTCGGTCAACCTTTCCTCACTCATTCTCTCCATATATCCAAACCATTTAAGCGTACCCTTTTCAACTCTCTGAACGTACTCTTTTTTGTTACCACATCTCTCTATAACCCTTTTCTTACTTGATCAAACCACTTCGCACCACATGTTGTCCTCCAACATTTCGCTTCCAACACATCCACCCTCCGTAGTACATCCTCATCTATTATAACCCATGACTCGCAGCCATACAACGCAGTTGGGACTACTATAACCTCAAAATTACCCATTTTCGCCCTTCCAGATGACAACCTCTCTTTCCACACATTTCCCAGTATTTCAAAACCGTTCGCCCCACCTCACCCACCCATGACTCACTTCCACAGTTCTATCCGTTGCAGGAATAAGGTTAATAATGACAAAGAATCAAAGCCTGACTGACTGTTATTAGTGCCACTGATAATAACTTCTTGTGTCATGACACAGTTAAATGTAACTGTAATCATTACATCAGCAATCGAAAAAAAAAATCTTTTGAATGCTAGGCTATCCTATCATCATTTACATGTACATCCTTCCTACCATTGCTTACATTAAAGATACTCTGAGGCTAACCTACACTTCCTTACCATTGATTACATTGAAGATATTCTACGGCTATCTTACCATCAGTTACATGCAATAATTCAATGCTATCTTACCATCAGTTACATGCAATAATTCAATGCTATCTTACCATCAGTTACATGCAATAATTCAATGCTATCTTACTATCAGTTACATGCAATAATTCAATGCTATCTTACCATCAGTTACATGCAATAATGCAATGCTATCTTACCATCAGTTACATGCAATAATTCAATGCTATCTTACCATCAGTTACATGCAATAATTCAATGCTATCTCACCATCAGTTGCATACAAGATATTCTAAAATTACAGCTACGATAATTCATGTTACATTCAAGATATCCTAAGACTATCATACCATCATTCACATGCGAGGTAGTCTACAGCTATCTTACCATTGTTTACAAGATATTCTGGGGCTCTCTACCATCACTTACACGCAAGATATTCTAAGGCTATTTTATCATTAATTACATGCAAGATATGTTAAGCCTATGTAACCATCAGCTACAAGCACAATATTCTAAGCCTATGTAACCATAAGCTACATGCACGATATTCTATGTAACCATCAGCTACAAGCACGATATTCTAAGACCATGTAACCATCAGCTACATGCACGATATTCTAAAGCTAATCTTACTATCAGTTACATGCAGGATATTGTAAGGCTATCTTACCATCAGTTACATGAAGTATATCCTAAGATCAACTTAATCATTGCGTATCTTGGGGAATATCTTCAAACATTTTACCATTTTTCTTTGGTTATCTAAGACGGGATAACGTTTTGGGGTATGTCTGCAGGAGGTGGCGGAGACTAATGCCGCATCTGCAAGTGGCAGAGTCAGAAGAGGAAGGCTTAGCGACCCTCACAAGACGCGGTAAATGAAGACGAGTCCATCCTTACCATGGAAGTAATTGGGCACCACCTTCTTAGTTACCTATAAAAAGAAGAAATGTCTTGATGGTCATGTCGTGTCTGAACAATCTTTTTTTTTTTCTTTTTTTTTCCCTGGTGATTAAGATTCGTGCTGTAACCTCACATCCCCCTTATTGCCAACCCCTTGAACACATATGTATCATGTATGAACTCTCACCAGCACCAGGGATACATGTCACTTGCGATATCCCCCTCGTCACCAGAGGTAGAGTAGATGGTAAAATATCTTTTTTTCTACAAGGGCCTTTTTATTTTTTATCATCTCAGTATGAGGTACTGCTACCATACACCGAGAGAGCGTCTCCATCCGTCTGCTTGAAAGGCATGAAAAAATACCGTCAACCCAATTCCCCTGGTATCACTTCTCTGTATCCATCACTTTCCATCTACGGGGACATTGCTTCACACTCTCTATTCTAGAGGTATTGTTGAAGGTCAGTGCCCCCGTGAGCGGTCGGCGCGTGACCCGGACTCAATGGGTAAGACTTGCTGCGCATATCTGACTGCAGTTTCCCCACATAACCTTTGTGTGGAGACCAAACCCTCGGGGAGTGTCTGTTCTGACATCTCCTTCCCCATATCGAAGTTGCGGATTTCACTCCCATCTTTCCCTTCCCCTACAACCTTTCCATTTCTAAGAGATGGGTCTACTAACCCCTGAGATCATATCAATTCTCCTAGCATTTTTCTTTCTCATATCTATCATTTCACCTCTCATGCACAATAGCCATGACTGGGGCATTCTCTTACCTATGCCATGTCTCCTGCTAGGCAGAAATACCCGAAATACTCCACCCTGATCCAGAAACCAACCAAAACATCTTGTCTACCATTTCCGTAAACAGAACAGTTTGACTAAATATTGAATCGGATTCTTTGGCCTTACCTTACGCCAGAGTCCCCGCGTCTCCAGGCTGTCCATGTGTGGCTCCAGTCTTCCCTTATACTCCACGATCTCCATAAACTCCACTCGCGTCACAATTATCACAAGAGCTCCTGGAAGATTATGAATGATTGTATATACATACACACATGCATATATATATATATATATATATATATATATATATATATATATATATATATATATATATATATATATGTATATATATATATATATATATATGCTGGCAACCACGAGGAAAATGAAACACGGTAAGTTCCCAAGTGCACTTTCGTGTAATGATCACATCGTCAGGGGAGACACAAGAATGAGATGGAAGACGTGGAACAGTCAGTTGATATATAAGGAAGAGACGTAGCCAAGACGCCATTGGTAAACAAGTGTTACCGGATGGTGGTGTTCGGGTCTGGCATTATGCCTGTCATACGATATTATAATGTGGACAGGAAAGGGAACTGTTTGAAAATTTTGCCAAAGATAAAGCTATCCAGATTGTATAAACCTTCAATAGTGTTAATGTTACAATTCTTTGTGTACATGATAGCAGAAGATTCAGTGATATTTCTCGCGGTAAAGGAGTTACGGTTAATAAATAAATTAGCGTTACTCCAGTGAATACAATAGTTGTAATTTTTAACATGATTAAACAAAGCACTTGATTCTTGCCGTGTTCTAATGCTATATTTATGTTGCTTAAGTCTTCCACAGAATTATGTTGGCAGGTTTCCTGACGCTGAGGATTTTGTTGTGGATCCAGGTGTGGCTGGATATATCTGGAAATGCTTGTTTAATGTGAAAGTTCGATGTGCTGTCGGGGCCTGTGGCTGGAGGAGTTCTTCAAGGTTTTAGCTTTAAAGGTCGTACCAGTGGGAGTGAAGGATGAGTGGGTGGTGTTTCTGGATGGATTATTATGTGTAGATCGTCGTGACTTTCTGGTTTAGGGGTGAGGTTGGTCTGTGGCTGAGTTTCGAGCGGTGTTTCACGAAGTGGGTTTGTGTGCTCTTTTGGGAGATAGGCTACCGCGGGCGAGGAGGGGGTTAGGAGTACTTCAGGAGTCGGGGTTGGACTGGTGTGATACGAGCGGGTTTTTCTTCAACGTGCACCAGAGTTCGTGACTGCGGGTCGAGTGATTCACTGTGTTGAAGAGGGAGTGTGCCATTTCTTTCCCCGTTTATCTTTCAGTGATAAGAGGTGTGACTTCGTTATCTAGAGGTTTGGGGATTTGCTCTCTGATTTCTGTTGATGGATGAGTGGCATAGCATCTGAGCTGGTGTCTCGTGTAACTTCTGGAGAGAAATTTAGGTTGCATCTCTTTCCGTGTCCTTGTGGTATGTGTTTTTTTTTTTTTCCCTCGCGTGGTTGGAGATGCTGATGAAATGTGGGAGTCCATGATCTAGGAATGAGATTTCATCTATAACCTAACCTTGTGGAACCTTGTCTCTACGTACTGTGGCACAGTAGACTTATATTTTCCTGTAGTGTGCAGTGGTACAGCAGAGTTAGCCTGCGTTCCTGTATTTTGTGTAATGGTACAGTAGAACTGGTCTGCTTTCCTGTAGTTGGTGTAGTGGTACAGTAGTTAGTCTGCTTTCCTGTAGTTGGTGTAGTGGTACAGTAGTTAGTCTGCTTTCCTGTAGTTGGTGCAGTGGTACAGTAGTTAGTCTGCTTTCCTGTAGTTTATGTAGAGGCTCAGTAGAGTTAAGTCTGCTTTCCTGTAGTTTATGTAGTGGTACAGTAAAGTCTGCTTTTCTGTAGTTTATGTAGTGGTACAGTAGAGCTGAGTCTGCCTGCTTTCCTGTAGTTGGTGTAGTGGTACAGTGGAGCTAAGTCTGCTTTCCTGTAAATTGTGTAGATTCATTTGCTTGGCTAAGTTGAGTAGGTGGGCTGGATGGGGTGGTATCATGACTGTCAAGTGGTCAGTCACAGTGTGTGTGTGTGTGTGTGTGTGTGTGTGTGTGTGTGTGTGTTTAGCCGAGTGGAATGGCGTGACCTCTTCCTAAGAAACATCAACACAAGCTCACATGTACCCCAGTGTAACCTGACGTGTACCTACCCTTCCCACACTTACAACATGACAACATGACATGTAACCCCCCCTCCCCCCTCTCTGTAACCTGACATGTAACCCCCCCTCTGTAACCTGATACGTAACCCCCATCTCTGTAACCTGATATGTAACCCCCCCTCTGTAACCTGATACGTAACCCCCATCTCTGTAACCTGATATGTAACCGCCCCCCCCCCCACATCGTTCCACCATACACCCTCACGTGCACCCCAAAGGGGCGTCGATTCTGCGGGGCTGCTGTTGTCCATTGTGTGACGCAGTGCTGCGACCGTAACCACCCGATGGTGCCACATTGACTACGGAGACTGAGCAATGATGGTCAATCCTACCTGGCTTAGTGACGACCCACGGTGGTGGTGGTCGTACCTGGATTGCTGAAGAACGATGGTGGTCGTACCGGGCTCAGTGAAGACTGATAGTGGTCGTACCTGGGTCAGTGAAGACTGATAGTGGTCGTACCTGGGTCAGTGAAGGACTGATGGTGGTCGTACCTGGGTCAGTGAAGGACTGATGGTGGTCGTACCTGGGTCAGTGAAGGACTGATGGTGGTCGTACCTGGGTCAGTGAAGACTGATTGTGGTCGTACCTGGGTCAGTGAAGGACTGCTGGTGGTCGTACCTGGGTCAGTGAAGGACTGCTGGTGGTCGTACCTGGCTTAGTGAAGGACGATGGTGGTCGTACCTGGGTCAGTGAAGACTGATGGTGGTCGTACCTGGGTCAATGAAGGATTGATGGTGGTCGTACCTGGCTTAGCGAAGCGGATGAGGTCGTCTACGCCAGACACGGGGACGTGGCCGCCGCCTAAACCTCCGACCATCGTCACCATGTCATACGCGCCTGGCCGGGAGAGGCAACACGTCACTAACAAAACAAAACAGGCACAGGAACACACGGACCCTTCCCGGAAGGGAGAGGGAAGGGGATGGGGGGCTTGCATGGAAAGGAAAGTTGTGCATTAGGTCAAGCAAAACATGAAGTTGTTGCATTCATCCCTGCTCAACATATTGCTTTCAAATAATGCCAGGATTTTTCTCTTCTCTCCTAACAGCCACAGACGTGGTATCATCTGTCAGACGACGTGAGTGGACATCTTGACAGGCTTGGGACTGACTATCTTAAATCCGTGCGCGTTCCTGGGAGGACTCAAACACCCTCGGACGTCCCAAGACACCTCAGAGAATCTTAGGACTGAATTAGAAATGAACCTTGGATGATATTCTTGCAGGACAACACTTGCTGCATTACGTTTGTTTACTGACCTTGCAATGTTAGATCACAGGAACCAAGAAACTGAAATTAATGATTTTATCATCTTTACTTTTTAAAAGTTTTGAGAAATTTGGATTATGATCAGACACCTCATCCCTCTTAACAACCAAAGAGTCTTTTAAATAAGGTTGGATGGTGTATATTTAAGCCATTTTTTTTCGCCTCTTAAATTCATAAAAAAGTTCGCCAGATTCTGCATACAAACTCTCATGTAGCAAAGATATGAAATTGCGACTTTTCCGTACTTTAATACTAAGATTGTGGATAATGTCAGTCATAATCAGGATATTACTGATGTCCGACAATCGCGTAAGTGAGACACCACTTTCAAAATGTTTAGCGACTTTACCACTTTCCTTGTAAGGTTATCATCGTGATATTTCGTCAAAAATCATGCCTAAATATTTTGCCTCCTGTACCTACGGAAAAAAAAAAAATACCTTTCGGTAATTCATTTGGAGTTCTTGATTTTTTTTTTTTAACACCTTATCAACAGCTCTTTGCGTCTCCTGAGGCCTTCAAAATACGATGTAAAGCATCAGATAGACAAATCATCAACTGAGAGATATTATCTAATATCAAATGGCAACTATGAAGCAGGTAACACACACACACACACACACACACACACCAAGTTATCCAGCAGCAAACCTCTCGACAGAAAGTGCTTTGTCTTTTCCTGCCAAATTATTGTTGAATAAACAATAATGCGAAGCCTTGGCGGGCCATTTTGTGGATCTGTCTCTCTCTCACCAAAGAATCCAAGAAGTGCCAACAAAGGCTTACCCTGAATCAGACAATTCTGCTATTGTTGTGTGACCTACTTGTGCCTGGTAATACACCCAGCTCGGGCGAGTATGGCGCAACAGTCTGGTGTTCGAACTCCCAGCTGCAGATCTTCACTTCAAAACTGAACCATAGGAAGACTAGCAAAGTTAATATACAAAAAAAAAAAGAAAAAAATCTCATGTGGTAAAAGGAGGCTCAGTGCAATTCTCAGCTTATGAGGACACTCGAAGAATCCATTGATAAAAAAAATATAACACCCTAATTCCATATGAGCTAGGATGAGAATGTGACACAGACTACAAATATAATATCTGGCAGGCTGAACGTAATCCCAGGTAGTTACAACTGTAAATTATGTAATATAAAAAAAATGTACATAGTTCAACGCAACCCTCTAAACCTCATTATAGTAAATTAAGACCATAATGCCAATGATTTGAAGTCTGACCTAGCCAGTAATGTGATAAGGGTATGTGTGTTGCGGGGAGAGAGTTCTTCACCTCGCGTTGCACAGTCTTTTTATAAAACCTTGCATAATGTGTGTTGTCCTTATTCCCACGTATGTTTGCACAGATACTCGCACACATACACACAAAGCTCATGCCAGGTACCAATTTCATGAACCAGCCCCCCCCCCCACCTCGGGGATGATGAACAGCTGGATGCACTGTGGACCGGCTATCCGCGACCAGGATTCAAACCTATGCGGGTTTGATCCCAGGGCCTCCCGTGCGTTTGTGTGTCTGTCGGTCAGTAACGCTAAGTGCTCCGCCACCTCGGAGGTGATTATGTACAGGTTCTCTCTGCCTACCTTCGTAACTTGCTTTATATACTACCTTGTTGTCTCCAAAGACGGGTGCTTACCCAGCCTGTAATATGTGAATGCCTGTATCAGATACATGGGAGGGCCTTGCCCAAACCTGTAATACAACTTAGATACGTATTTATCTCTAATCTTATACACTTAACTTTTTCGAGTACCTGTAATCATGCCCACACCGTCACATGTGGAATAAGCAATATTGGCTCCACCACGGGATCTACATAACCAGAGGTGTTTTTGCCCATGAAGGTCTTATTTCAGAGCAATGTGACTTAAGAAACAAGTCTAAGACGGAATATTTGAAATTACATATTCAAATACTGACATTTACAAAGAAAAAAAATTATTTGTTTATAGTTAACTTTTGGTGAAGCGAAAGGTCGTCTGTTTTTCCAGATATGGGTTTCTTATAAAACAAGAGAGGGATGTTATTCTCACCCTGGGGCACGCTGGAGGAACCCACTCCCAGGAACTCTTGAAACGTGTGTGTGTAGGCGTTGGTTTCCTTGAGGAGCTTCATCATGCCTTCTGCAGGTTCCAGAGCGTCTATGTTTCTGTGAAAGGTTTGGTGGGGGTCAAAACGAGTCATGGCATCACTACACTTTTAGGTGAACTATCACAACTGATATAACATGATTGCAACTTAAAAATGAAGCTCTTTTTTTATAGATAAATATTACGCATGTCATTTAGATTGAATTGCTGTATATCTAATGTCACCACATATCAATATTCTGGTTTCTTGTAATACTGACTACTGGACGAGAATTATCGTACATAACAACATAAATGTCGCGTTGTGCAGTTATTCTGAAGATAAACAGAAGTTGGCAGGGAAGTAATTATTAGGGGTGATTCATGCCACTGATTCCGTAGTTAAAAACTTACGCGTGTAAATAAGATAATGAACTAATGAACCAAATGACATAATGTGAACTACATCTCTATAATAAGACAACTGAAACAAAACCAGATTTTACAAGTCATGTTTGTCAATAAGGAATAAACATACAGTTGTATTAATTCATTAGCACCACACCAGTGCTTCACCAAGCGTGAAAAGGTATATCAATTCCCTGATAAATAGCTAAGACTGTGATCATTTTGACCTTGAGAAAAGATTTCAAAAGGTGATAAAAATCTTCGGGCCACTTCGTGAGTCATTGGTCCAACAGGGAAGCACACTCACTTGAAGCCAATCTTGCGAAGATCAAGGCCAACACGGCCAGTACCAGCGGCCACATCTATGACACGCATCCTCTCCCGTTGCTCTAGTGGCACTAACCGCTCAACCTCATTAATTGCTATCAAAGACCCGGTGTAGTTTCCATGACACAGCATCTGGCAACATGAAAGTGGTAGTAAAAAGCAATACAAGGTGACTGATAGTGTAATATATAATATTATCATATCCTAGAGCTATTAGGAATGACAACTACATTTCAGTTTTATTTCATTCTTTTATCGTAAAACATAACTGCATAGTTTGGAATAGGACAGAGTAAAAATATGATATCCAAACACTGAAGAAACACTGATATTAATGGATAATAATGAATAAGAATTCAGTTTTCAAGGTCAATTTGAAAACCAAACACGGTACGAGAGAAAATATAGTAAGATATATATTTCAGCGTGTTTTTCTTCATAAGAAAGTCTGGCTGCAAGGTGTAGGTCACCAATTTGATGGTTGGAAGGGTTGTTATGATCACCAATGGTGGAGTGGTGGTCGACGTCCATGGTGCTGGATAAAGTGGGATGAAAATCCCGAATGGCAAAACCCAACCTGTGATGCAGCCTATCAAAAACCACTCACACCTTCAAAGAGGCCTTCAAAATACTTACTTTATCGCCACTTCACCCCTTCTTTGCCTATTGTCGTACTCAACTTTTTTTTTGTCGTAGGTAAGAATAGGAGAGAGAGAGAGAGAGAGAGAGAGAGAGAGAGAGAGAGAGAGAGAGAGAGAGAGAGAGAGAGAGAGAGAGAGAGAGAGAGAGAGAGAGAGAGAGAGATTTAACGGGACATGTACGTAAGGTAACAGCATTCTACCTCCTCGTAGTTCGTGCACTCTTTGTTGTAGAAATCAATGGACTGGCCCGGCTTCATGTCGGGTTTAAGCATCACCGTGAGCTTCTCGTAGGTCGCTTGCCCCACCGGACTCTCCATCACTCGTAGTTGTCTCGTATAGGGGTTCGGCCTCAAACTGAAACCAGAGACAGAAAGAACAGTAGTACCTTTAGTTCTCTCCTTTAAGTGTACATCAAGGTCGGTGCAGACCAGTGAGGGTGCATAATTCTGTGAACGCGAATAAGCTACTTACCTGCAGGGAAGTAGGTCCAGAGAAAGGGGCGAAGGCTGAGAAAGAAGAAAATGGAAGATGGAGTGAACACAGTGAGGAGAACAAGAGAACAAACGGGAGCGTTAATAACAGGAATCAGCAAAACATGTAGAGGTGAAAAAATGATGCATTGAGTATTTTGAAGGGCAGGTAGGATAGCAAATATAAGGTGTATGGTACGTGGAACGAGTCATGGTATATATTTCGGTGAAAAGAGAAGAGGTGATGAAAGCCTGAAGGATGATGTAGTGCGATAAAGCTCCTCGAGTGGATGGAATAACAGCTGAATGTCTTAAGAAAGGTGGTGGCAGTGTTGTTGACCGGATCGTTAGGGGTTTTCAGTGAATGTATGGCTCAAGGTGAGGTGCCTGAAGACTGGTGGAGTAACTGCAGTGGGTCTGAATAAAGGCAAGGGGTACAAAAGTGTATGTTCGAACTGGGATGGACCTGGGATGGGTAAAAAAAAGAAGTGAAACTTGGCATTCCTTACTGTACTTGACTGACTACTGTGGCAGCATCAGAAGGTTGCTAAAAGAAAGGATACACAAGAAATTTTAAATTGCTTTCGTTCAGGTCATGCATGCTTAGCCCTTTATAGCTGTACTTTAGTTATTCAAATTTGTACCTGCAGTAAAAACAAAGCTTAAGAAACCTGGCAGTCATTCTATAGGTAGTTAGAAGTATGTGCAAACCGACTTCGTATGCCAAAATGTAAGAATATGATTAACCATAATGAATTTATCTGATGGCCATTTTGAACAAATATGAAAGATATCAAGAATCAGTGTTACTTTTTACTGCACACTGGCTCTTTACTTTATTTTTTTTTTTTTAAATATGAAAGATATCAAGAATCAGTGTTAGCACGCACGAGGGATTATAATAACTAGCAATTTTATAGAAATAAACGTCAATTCTAATTACCATTTTAATATTACGGCATCCGACGAATATGGTGAAAAGGAATTGAGTGGCTGACGTTATTTATAGTCTATTAAGTATCAAATGAATGTTCCATCCAAGTTTCATGCATACATTACCAAGGGAAGTATTTTTCGACTTGGTTCCACGTTGGGAGCAGACATGGCAGCAGTTGGAATAATGGGAGCTGAAGCCACTCATGGGGTACGTTGAAGAGTGTGTCTATGAGGTCAGAAACGTGTGTCTTCTGAACTTCCTTCACACTCACGTCTGGGGCTCATAAAAATCCATGTGGACCGTGAAATTCAGATATGTAAATCTGAATCGGCCCGCAGAACTTAATAAGCCGCAATTTCTAAACGTCTAAATCATACATTTCTCTCATTTTTGATGATACTGAGCTGCCCTTCCAGCTTACAATTGCCCATCGTCAACAAAACATTGGCATAATAAATTTGATGGCTTTGGCCTAAACTCTGACGGTTAACAAGAAAACTGTATAAATACACCACTCAGATGATAGAGTAAATTTCTGGAATAAGTTTCCTGATACTGAAGCCAATTTTCGTAGTGACCGGTCACAGAAATAGGTGTACATCGTCCCATTCCAGTCTATCTCAGGACTTTCTCGCTAAAAATAATGATTCTTCGTAAATATAGCTGGAGCTGAATAAGAAATGATAAAAGGCGTAGATATTCAGTTGTAGCACTTCAAAATTCTATAAATCCCTGTATAGCAAGTTGCTTAGTCTTAAAATGTATGGTATCCTTTGGAATTTTGGTGTAGTTAATATACACATATGTACACTAACCTTAATGGGTCTCAAGATGTGGTTGCTGCAATGTCTACGACGACACTGCCTGAGAGGATGACGAGCTGGGCGTTTTATCTGGAAGGAGGCAAACCCTCACCCTTATCTTACCTCTTTAGAAGATGAAAAAAAAAAAAAAATGACGAAACATTTAAGTTAAAAGATCCTATCGAATTTCAAAACGTTTTAAAATATCTTGTTAGA
Organism: Panulirus ornatus; assembly: GCF_036320965.1. Classification (NCBI taxonomy): domain Eukaryota; kingdom Metazoa; phylum Arthropoda; class Malacostraca; order Decapoda; family Palinuridae; genus Panulirus; species Panulirus ornatus. Next base: position 60,950,997 of record NC_092233.1, read on the forward strand.
TAATAGTGTTTAGCTTTTTATTTGCAAGCTCATAGACATAGTATTCTATTCTGTTTCCTTGAAAGACCCATATATATATATATATATATATATATATATATATATATATATATATATATATATATATATATATATACACTAACTTTCAAACATTAAAAGAGACCAGAGGAAGTGCTTTTTTACCTGCAAACTCAAAAACTTAATTCTTTAGATTACTTCTTTATATGACCAAAAAATTATATAAATCAACAAAAATTTCTATGAAGTTTCAGACATGAACTTTAGAAAAAGGTAAAGTAAATGTTTGTTTGTTATCTTATTACCTATGAACATACTAAATAACATTGTTTCTTTGAAAGACTATGGATGATAATAAAAAGAAAATATTAAGTTAGAGGATTTAAAAACTTAGATGAAAGCGCTTTAAATGAAATGTATCTTGAACGTAGTTTATTTACACAGCAGCAGACAGGGGAAACAGCAATTGGTCGTAGTAAACCGTGGAAAAAGATTCAGGTAAATCTCTTACCAAAGGAAAGTTAGATGAAGCATCCATAAGTAATACAAGTAAAGCTGTAATTAGATGCCGCCACCTGTTACATATGATCTCTTCCCTGCTATGGCAGTGTAAGGAAACTTCAAGAAATACCTAATACTCTATAACTTAAAATAAAAAGCTGGTAGTAGAGAGGGATTTGATGAATAGGGACGATGTAGGGTACAATAACTTCTAAGTATATGAGGCACATTTAGAAATCAACAGAGCCATGTGAACCTCACCTACACCCCTAGAGGACAGTCACCACGCGGGCCTGGTGGGTTGCCCCAGCACAGCCGACCATGTTGGAGTAGTTCAGCGTCGTTATTGGCTTTGAATATTGAGTGAGTTTGTTGGGTAATGCTAGAGTTTGGGGCATACAACAACTGTTGCAGAGCATAATTGTGGAGCATAATGATTTATTGAAAGGTATTGAATTTGCCGATAGGAGTAAGTCAGGGAGAAAGTTAGGGTTGATTAAAGGAGGGATTATAATTGAAAAAAAAATAGATCACATGTGAACATAACAAACCATCCTGATTTATCTTAATTTTCAGTATTCTAATTCTATACTGAATATCAGACATAATCATGGTTGAGATCCGCCAGAGTGGCACCAAGTGTCAACAAACAGACGACACACACACACACACAGAGCAATGATTCTCAGAAGCAAAAAAAAAAAAAAAATTATGCAGATATATTTGCAATATTATTTTGGCTTCTAGCTGTGGGTAAGTAGTTTTTTTTTAAGTTCTATTGATTTATCACCTGTGTTGTATTGGTACATGTACCATAATTTTCAGCATCTCATTTTTCCTGAAGTGTAGAGCCTTTAGCTATTTCAGTATTTAGTATCATTCAGTATTTGGGTTCTAATTATGCTCTTCAAAGGTTGTTTTATTCTCTAAACACTTCACTAGCATTGCTGAACAAAGAAACTCTTTATTTAAAGCTAAGAGTGCTGAGGAGGTATTTAGACAATTACCTGTTTTTCTGTTATACATTATCAAATCCCACATATTCCGTCATTTTCAGACTTTTGCGTCTTTCTGGTAAACCTTCTTTAGATCAGTTAAACTTGCATTAAGATTAAATCTATAGGTTGTTTGTTAACCTTTCAGAGTGTGACGAATTCATCTTGTGGAAATTAACATGCCATATCCATGGAACTGTTCTTCTTATTGATTACATAGAGTCAAATGTTCTACACAAAAAGTGCTGTGTTAAAGCCGAGGGAAGTTAGGGGGAAAAAAAAGGAATGTAGATGGAAGACAATACCAGCCCCAAGAAACTTAAAAACCCAGTTCTAGTTGTAATGGTCATGAACTACATTTTTGTGTAGAAAGCTATGGGTAGATGTGTTCTTATTTTCCTGTGTGAGTGGAGTGACTCTAATATTAATCTCAACAGTAATATCCTTGGATTTGTAATAATAGAAATCTAGTCTACCTGCAGTTCACAAAGATCTTAACTGTGGTATTCCTCCTGAGTTCATCCCCATTGTAAGTGGGTGGCAGACAAGCACCAACCAAGGAATTATTATTAATAATATCTGTCTGGATATTGGTAGGGTTAGCAACAGCTGTAGCAAGCCAGCATTTCAGTGGTTGTCAATGTAATTAAAAGAGAAAATAGTTTAATTCTATTTTTTCAGAGGAAGGCACAGAGGAGAAGTGAATTCAAGATCCTGTTACTCCAGACCTCAAAAGTAGTTCTAGTGTTTCTGCTTTTTATATCCTTGCACTCTTAAGTAGTAGGGGCTTCATGTATCTAAGCCTGACTGTGCTGCATGCACAGGTGGACCTTTGAAGCAGCCTTTTCGAGGCAATCAGGTTGAGTCCTCTGGCAGTTTCTTCAGTATACTTCCTTACCAGCCAGGAATTGATTTTACAACTCCAAAGTCTTCTAGGAGTTTGACAACTGGGTATTTAAAATATTAACAGAATTCTAGAGAGGGAGTGTAATATGTTACTGAATTACCCATCAAGGAAAGTTTAAGACTGCCCAATTAAAATTTTGTAGGATTACATTGTCCTGTGGTGTAGCTGTTAGTGCTCCTGACCATGACACATCCATGGGCCGCCCAGGGTTGAGCACATAGGCTTCAAATCCTAGTTGCGGCAATCAGTCCACAGGCAACCCAACTGCTCATCCACCCCTAGAAATTAGTCGATAAAATTGGTACCTGGTTCAGGCTAGGATACATATATATATATATATATATATATATATATATATATATATATATATATATATATATATATATATATATATATATTTCCAGCACATGGATGGATGGATGTGCTGGAAATGAGATGTTTGAGGACAATGTGTGGTGTGAGGTGGTTTGATCGAGTGAGTAACGTAAGGGTAAGAGAGATGTGTGGAAATAAAAAGAGCGTGGTTGAGAGAGCAGAAGAGGGTGTTTTGAAGTGGTTTGGGCACATGGAGAGAATGAGTGAGGAAAGATTGACCAAGAGGATATATGTGTCGGAGGTGGAGGGAACGAGGAGAAGAGGGAGACCAAATTGGAGGTGGAAAGATGGAGTGAAAAAGACTTTGTGTGATCGGGGCCTGAACATGCAGGAGGGTGAAAGGAGGGCAAGGAATAGAGTGAATTGGAGCGATGTGGTATACCGGGGTTGACGTGCTGTCAGTGGATTGAATCAAGGCATGTGAAGCGTCTGGGGTAAACCATGGAAAGCTGTGTAGGTATGTATATTTGCGTGTGTGGACGTATGTATATACATGTGTATGGGGGGGGGGTTGGGCCATTTCTTTCGTCTGTTTCCTTGCGCTACCTCGCAAACGCGAGAGACAGTGACAAAGTATAATAAAAAAAAAAAAAAAAATATATATATATATATATATATATTATTATTATTATTATTATTATATATATTATACTTAATTGCAGTTTCCTGCATCAGCGAGGAAGCACCAGAAAACAGATGAAGAATCACCTATCTATTCATATACTCATATATATACATAAACACTTGTACATGCACATATACATATTAACATATACATATATACACATGTACATATTTTACACATGTACATGTTATTATATTTATTATCATACTTAATCACCATTAATGGGATGGCCTTGATTAGGGCCTCAGCTACCTGTGCCATTTCAGCAAAAAAAGAAAAAAAAGGAAAATCATATGTAAAGATATCAAAGAGCCCATGACTGAAGTGAGTTTCATCCCGTCCCATTTTTTCCAGATATTTCCCCGAAGAACAAAATCAAACAGCAAAAGAATATGAGTGTATTCATTGCAAGCTAAACAGTTATATTCTGAAGTACAGGTTCAGTTGCCAACCAGACCTTTTGGTATAATAACTGGACAATCAACCTGGGCATTCCAGTTCAGCTAAGTGTGAGGAGGTTTTACTTTCAAAGTTTTTAGCCAAAACCTCATAGTTCAAGGTGACTCCCTTCAGCTCGTGCTTAGTCAAAAAGCATTGTGAATAGAGAGGCATGAAATAAACCTTCTAAATTCGGAACACCTTTCAAGGAGTTAGTTATATTGTTATCTATACCTGTACAAGTCCTGCTTGATTTCCAGAGTTTAACATATTTGGGGATAGATTAATATTCTCAGTCAGGGTCTCTGTCTTCCTAGGGAAAGGCTCTGCACCAAGTATTTTCTGTGTTGACTATGATTTCAGACCTTGGTGTTGATGTCTACTGGTACAGCTTTAGGGAAGTTGAGTTTTGCAGCTCTCTGCAGTGACAAGATGAGACTATAGTGTGAAAGGGTTACCCTTTCGGCAAACGGATTCTTTCATGCTGTAAGAAGCAGGTCAGTGTTATATATATAAGGGGAACTCTGATTTAATCTCTTCATTCTTTTTCTCATACCCTATTTTCTTTTCTCTGAAGACTGCCATGAGTCTCATTTTTGCATGCAACATGCTGGTCACTGAAAGAAATTGCTTCCCCAAGAACTTTTTTGTTGATTTGACTCATGGATTCTCAAAAATCCATGCTGTGGATGGTCTGTTTTTGTATTGGTGGTTTAGGTTGATGCATCAAATTCGAGGATATAGGCTTTCAATCTTCAAAAAGTTGATAATGAAAAGGAATATTTGGTTCTATGGTTTTCATTTTATGATATCCTGAGTTGGGGTGCAAAACTTATTTCTGATTGGAATTACTTGTTGATATATGTAATGCACTGGTGTAGTCATTATGAATGTCATGTAGGGTTTATGAAAATTTTTTTTAACTGGATTTGCCAAGCCTAAGTAAGGTGGTATGGATGCAGTGGGTGCATGACGGGGATGCTACTGGCAGTAGTGGGTGTCAGATGCTGCGAGTCCCTTGGAAAGGTGCAATACTGTCCACCTATTGTCACAAGTGGCTTTTTGCTTCTAGACAGTTCCAGATTGATATTGTGTTTGGGCTACTATGTATGACCAGCCTATAACGTGCACAAAATTCAACCTGTGGTGGAAAGCACGTGCAGTGATCAAGGACAGAATCACTGAAAGGGTTAGAAAGTGTTTAAGGATTTTATATTTCTGTGTTTAGCCAGTATTAATGTGTTATGTAGACTATAACTAAGCAACTTTTTAAATTAACACCATGTGCGACATCATAGGGCCTATTCAAGGCAATATCCTTATGAAAACATAATTTTTTTTCTATAGGATCCTAACATACTGTAAACATAATTCTATGATTTATTTATCATTAACACTGTATGTATATACATGTGTATGGGTTGGGCCATTCTGTCGTATATTTCCTTGCACTACCTCACTAATGCAGGAGACAGCGACAAAGTATAACAAGAAAATAAGAAAATTTATTATCTATTATGATAAATTTGAAAAGTTTTGCTGTTTTTTTATAAATTTTAGACAGGCATGGAATAACTGTTTACTCTTTTTGAAACATTGTTATCTTGTAAACCAAATATCCATTAATATTCTTTTATCAGTAATTAGACATGATTTCTTATTTTTTATTGGTAACTGGAAAAGATTTGAAGATTTTTATTTCATCATTTTTTGTCATTACTACTGCATTATTTTTTATATAAGGAATAATCGTAGTATATAAATAAGAACCCTGTGATGTCTGAAATTGCTAAAGCCATAAGCAATTTTCATCCTAATGTATCATAGCCTGATTGTTTACTACATTGTATTTGTGTTTATAATATTTTGTAATAATTTTACAGGCATACTATGTTTTTATAACTTTTAGACAAGCTTGAAAGAAATGATTATTGTTTCCAAAAGTATGTTAGTTAAGCCAAACCAAGTAAGTAGGTAAGACTGCATTGTCAGTTGGATCCAAAAAGGTAAATCACCTACTTGTAATTTTGGCATTTGTAAATATGCTGTAAGTAAGGGAGACTAGTATAATATTCAGATGCAACTATGGTGGGTCAACTGGGAAGTCTTAGGAGGCATATTTTTCAGCACAGTGATGTTAAAGATATGGGACATGTAAAAAAATTTATATGTAATGAATGTGGTGCACAATATTGAAATAAGAGAAATCTCCTGAGGCATTTTCTTGTGCACAGTGATGTGAAAAATTTAGAAACTGGAAAAAAATTTAGATGTGGTGAATGTGGTGAACATTTTTCATATAAGAAAAATCTCCAGAAGCATTTGCTCGAGCACAATAGTGGGAAAAGTGTAGGCCATGTGAAAAACTTTGGATGTGACGAATGTGGAAAACTGTTTCATGGAAAATTGATCTTCAATGACATTTGCTTATACTTATTGGAGTGAAAAATTTCACGTGTGAAGTATGTGGAAAACAGTTTTTGAGGAAACGTGATAAGCTGTGACATTTACGTGTGCATGCTGTTGTGAAAAATTTTATTTGTAACAAGTGTGGAAAAGTTTTTGCTGAAAAGTTACCTTCAGAAACATTTGCTTGTGCATACTAGTGAGAAAAAATTTGTATGTGGCGAATGTAGGAAACCATTTTTGTGGAAAAGTCATCTTCAGCAACATTTGCTAGTGCATACTGATGTGAAAAACTTTGCCTGTGATGAATGTGGAAAACTTTTTACAGAAACGTTATCTTCAAGAACATATGCTTGTGCATAGGGGGATGTGAAAAAGCATGAATGTGATGTATGTCAGAGGCAGTTTTTATGGACAGGTAATCTTCAACAGCATTTGCTTTTGCACAGTGGTGTGAAAAAATCTGGATGTTAAGATTGTGGGAAACTGTAAGCATGATCTCATGAGACACATTCTTTTGACAGAAGGTGTGAAAATCTTTAGATTTAATGTGCATTTGTATGTGTTAATTAGAGCTCCGTTCTTTATACAGCGAGTCCATGCAGCAGTCTATTTTGGAACGTCCCAGAATAAATTTAGTGATAAAGCTACTCATGCTTATTATTGTCCTTCAGTTTATACACTACTTGAGTACAAATGAGAAGCAATTCTTATGGGAAGATGAGGTTAGACAGCATCTAGTTTTGAAGAAGTATGAAAGATAGGATGAGAAGCCTGACGTTAGTTAACAAAAGATGATCTATAGAAACATCAATGCGTACAAAATTTTTTTTTTTAATGATGTCATGTTCAGAATATTTGCTTATGCATACAGCATGAACTTTCCAGGGTTGACTGGAAAATCTATGATAAAATCTTTGTTGAATGGATTTTGACTAGGAAGATATCAGGTAACTGAAAAGTCAGTGCAATAAAAAACTGGAAGTACTTCTTCAAAACATACCAGAATCTGATCTAAGAGCAATAACTGAAATAACTGACATGAAAGAAGAAATCATGAGATTTCAAGGAATAAGAAATAAATGTACAATGCCAATACTACTGGAGGCTTGTTGAATACTGCTTCATAAAATTATTTCTCATTGAATATCTGGTAGGTGATATGGAAATTCCAGATTCTTCAAACAGCAAAAGATTGGAAACCTCCAAAGAAACAGAAATTGAAAAGGAAGAACCTGCAGATGAATGAGAGTATAGGTTGAGCGTCAATAATTCGAAAATCCGAAATGCTCCAAAATCGAAATACTCCGAAATCCTTTTTTTCCCCTTTAACGGCGACATGACAACTGGAAAATTCCACACCTGACCTCACTTGCCCATTTGGACTCTGACGCTCTGTGGCCCAATTTGTTACAAACCATCGTCACCGCCAAACCTACGTGGATTACTTACTGTTTTTTGCTTATTCTTTGCTCAGTGTGAATAAGTGAAAGAAAACGATTGCTTATCAGTAGCATATGAATTCAGTCAGGATGGCAAACAACCACATTGTCTACATGCGGCTGACGTTGTGACACCTTAGCTTTCTGATGGTTCATTGTTACACAAACTTTGTTTCATGGGCAAAATTATCAAAAATATTGTATACACTACCTTCGGGCTATATAAGTTGTATATGAAACATAAATGGATTTTGTGTTTATACTTGGGCTCCATCCCCAAGATACCTTTCACTGTGACTACCACTAAACGGTCGACGCCAAGGCAATTACAGGCAAGTGACAAACTGCTTAGTAATAGTGTGAAAGTCTACCTAGGGGAAGGGGGTTAAGACCAACGTTAACAAGTCTGCTGGTCACGTCAGGCAGCGGAAATCGCGGTGAACGGGTGGAGGCATCAGGATAATCGATCCAATCCGAGAGCGACACGCCAAGGCCCGGGAACACATTCACGCCGTATGCTGGAATTGTCTGAGGAAGATCGTTGAACGGTTGAAACGAAGTATGTTTCAGCTCTAACCCGTTTGCTTCCATACCGTCCTGTTTTCCACACATTATATAATGCAGATATTCCAAAATCCGAAAAAGTGAAATCAGAAACACATGGTCTCAGACATTTCGTATTAGGGATACTCAACCTGTAAAATACACACTAAAAAGATTTCTTTTTTAACATTTTGAACTTCGTTACTGCATAATTTTGGTTAACTAGGTTGGTTAAGGGTTACTGTATTTATGAACAAATTTTAGAATGCAATATACAAAAAAAGTTTTGCAGGAAAACTTCACATAGAGTAATTTATGGCATACCTGTTTCAATTTTGATTTATGGCTCTGAAACCACAGCTTCTTTTGGTCATGATCAATCAAAATTAAAAGCAGCAGAAATGAATCACTTCTGTAATTTGGTTGGAATTCGAGAAAGTAAGGGGTAAGGACCTGGAATGGCGTGAAGAATGATTAAAAGGGCGCTTCGATAATACTTTTTACACGACCATAATACGGTTATGTGTTAAAGATTGATGGTACACTGATTAGACAGGACAGCAAAATATCATTTGCACGGATTGATAGCTATAAAAAATCTTTCTCGAAGAAAAGCAAAAGACCGGAAATCAAAAACATGATAAGAATTCATATTGTCCAGAAAGCGAGCCCTTTTATCGCAATTATCATGACAATATCAAAATGCCCCAATCGTGGCTGCCTCATATGAAAAAAAAAAAAGTAGAATGTAAAAATGAATTCCTCTATTTGAAGTTTTTCGAATGTTCGTAGACCAGACTTTTATAGGTTGAAAGGTTATGGAAATGTGGGAAAGATGAGAGACGGGAGAGATTCCGAAGCTTTGTGGTTTTGAGAAAGAAGGTGGTTTCATAATGGTCAATCTAGTGAGGCTGGTTTCCACACAAAAACCCTAGGAAGCAGCAGCCATATGGATGCCAACGGGTTTAATCCAGGTGGCTGGGGCATACACATACAGCTCGGAGGACACTGGCTGAAATAATGTCTGCTGAACAGGGAAATTGTAATAGCATCTTCGTGGACAGAAACGGATCACTGAAGAGAGATGACAACAGGAGAATTAATCGAGTGAAAGGCTTTTTACTATGGTTGAGGGGGGAGGTGAGTTGAAGGAAGAGTTACCCGAGCGACGTATATGAGCAATACCGCTAACTGGTAAGAAAAGTTCATTTGGCTAGAACGTCCAAAGAAGACGGCAAAGACCTAAACCGTATTGCGGTGGTGGTGTGGATAGATAAGTACCCACCACCTGAAGTACATGAATTTCTGGGAATGGAATTCTGTCCACGGTGAAAGTTCCACCCTTTGGAAGTCTGCTACAAATATACTGGACCAGACTAGGCTACGGCTCAAAGTCCTGTCCCTTGGCAGCACGGTGTGGTTACAAAGGTGATCATCACAGACAGCACTAGACACCACTCTTTTTTTTTTTTTTCTTTCTCCATTTGTTCGTCCACGATCATCTCACGTGTCGGACACTAACCCTGAACCGGTGTAGACTGATACCACCACAAACACCCGCACGGTGGCAACATTCATCCATCACGCGCGGAACGTTGGGCTGTTGTGTGTGTGAGCTACTACCACCGTTACACTGACTTGTCCTGCCAGGTCTGTACCTCCCTGCCAGTGAACCAACAGGAGAATCCTGACCCTTAGCATTAGCCCCTTTCCCTGGGGGACACCACGACAGCCTGGCGTGACTGTGTGTATGGACAGGTTAGCCAGAGGGGAATCGTTATGGAGAGTGTGACCCACGTGCAGCAGCTGCGTTATCTAACTCGTAAACTTTCCATCCTGACTCGGACTTTCGATGACTCACGTGATCAGTTCTACCCTCACAACTTGAGACTCTGGACGGCTCTCAGCTTCATGAGGTGTCGCACACAACATTTAGACTCCGCTATGGTCGTCAACCAAGACAGGGACGAAAATGTCTACCGATTGGCTCATTGAACAGATCTAACAGTTAGGGCTAAATTCTGCTGTTCCTCCGGAGATAGTAAAAATAAATGAATAAATGAATAAATAAATTCTGCCCTTTACGGGCTGGTTGAAGAGAACGGCACATGATCGTGGCTGTTGGGTCTCCTAAAATATATATATATGTAGTCTTAAACGTAGATGATGATAACCCTTTTCATCAAAACAGCATCGTAAGTGGAAACAGAGAACCTGCAGTCATCTATTGTTGTTTTTGTTTAAAAGGTAATACAAATATCTGCTGTGCTACAGTGTTGCCCACCTACCCTAAACATTATTTTTTTTTCATTGTATTAATGGTATTTCATATTCTTTTTTTTTTTAACTGTTAAGTACTTACGTGTGAATAAGTGTAAGAATATGATTGCTTATCAGTAGCATATATACTGAGAGTCAGGAATGAAGGTGATACCAAACAACCACATATTATCCACATACTCAGCTGGCGGTGTAACACCTTAGTTTTGTGACGGTTCAGTGTTACACAAACTTTGTTTCATGAGCAAAATTACTAAAGATATTGCATAAAATACCTTCAGGCTATGATGAAACATAAATGGATTTTATGTTTAAACTTGGGTCTTCATCCCCAAGACATCTAATTATGTATACGCAAATATTCCAAAATCAGAAACAAATTCAAAATCTGAAACATTCTGGTTTCAGGCATTTCGGATAAGGGATACTCAACCTGTATATAAAGAAAACTTAAGAAAATACATCTGCCATCCAACTGTGTGTTCACGATATTCCTACTTGCTATTTCGTACAGCTGTGACTCGCCTGCTTTCGAAACTCCCGAGACATTTTGGCCACGTTCGAGATATGTCATTCAATATGACCGTCATAATTTATAGGCGACACGGGACTGTCAGCCGATTATGCAACATATCATATTTCAGCTGATAATGCAACGGATCATGTTAAACAAACCCCCACTCCCCCTACTGTTTACAGTAGGTTACCGTTAGTGGAACGCTGTTTAAAGAGACCAACAGGGGCTACCGTCATATTACAAAAGAACACTTGTGAGAGGCTAACGTCATATATTACAGAAGAACACTTGTGAGAGGCTAACGTCATATTACAGAAGAACACTTGTGAGGAGATCAGGTGCGGTGTGGCACGGTAAACAGATGTGCATACGTAGGTCTGCGTGACGACGGCGGGGAGGAAAAAGCGACGACATCTAGATGATACCAGTTTGTTGACAACAGATCCCGCCACTAAACGCTACAACACACTTCGACGCACATCGCTGCCATTTCCCGCTACTCACACTGTAACCCTCCATATACCCGGTGACTTACACTTAACAGTAAGTGATTACGAGTGATCGACTCGTCAGAGACAATTATCGATATCAGGAGAGAGAGAGAGAGAGAGAGAGAGAGAGAGAGAGAGAGAGAGAGAGAGAGAGAGAGAGAGAGAGAGAGAGAGAGAGAGAGAATGTTTGTGTATTACATTACGTTAAAAGAATGCTAGAAACTCAGTTGCGTAGATGGTGTGTGTGGCCGGCCGGGTGTATGTCCATTAAATAATGCTCAGGTATCGCGGGAAGTTGTGCGAGTGGTTGTGTAGCGGAAAGACTCGGTGATAGCAGGGCAGTGCTCGGCGGGCGTCGGGAAAGGCGCGGCGGCGTGAGCCGAGACAGTGCTAAATGTGAAGGAGATTCTTGGAGGTGTTAGGGGAAAAGGAGCTGTTGAGGATTGGGAATACAGTGGATACCATGGTGCCCAGGGAATATATTTTGACGGCGCTGGGTGTGTAGAAGAGTGCGTGTGACGGTGTGTGGGAACGTAGCGGTGGTGCAGTATGGTGTCGTGGTGTAGGAAATGGTGTGGTTGAATACATGGCTCATGGGCGTATAGTGTGTGTGTACTAGAGGGTTTAACGGACGCATAGGAGGGTGTGGTGCGTATCACAGGAAGCTATGGTGACGTAGATGACGCAAGCGAACGGAATGGTGACGCAGGTTGATGGTGGGGGTATGGTGACATGTGTGGTACAGGGAAGATATAGTGACGTGTACGGTGCAGAGAAGGTATGGTGAAGTGTGGTGGAGGTATGGTGACGTTTGCGGTGCAGAGAAGGTATAGTGAAGTGTGTGGTGCAGAGAAGGTATGGTGACGTGTGTGGTGTAGAGAAGGTATGGTGACGTGTGTGGTGTAGAGAAGGTATGGTGACGTGCGGTGCAGATAAGGTATGGTGACGTGCGGTGCAGATAAGGTATGGTGAAGTGTGTGGTGCAGAGAAGGTATGGTGACGTGCGTGGTGCAGAGAAGGTATGGTGACGTGTGTGGTGCAGAGGTATGGTGACGTGTGTGGTGCAGAGAAGGTATGGTGACGTGTGTGGTGCAGAGAAGGTATGGTGACGTGTGTGATGGGGTGGGATCGTTTCTTGACGTGGCGTGCGCTGAGGGCATGGTATGATGACGACTGACGAACGGGAAGCTGTGGTGATGGGTGACGTGCGGGAAGATATTCTGACAGGTGACGTACGGGAAGACATGGTGACATAGTTGGTGTAGGCCTTCCGTGGTCTATCTGTTAACGTTGCTGACCACGAGGATGCGTGGATCGCCTGGGATCGAGCTCGCGTAGGTTCGAATCCTGGTCATGACAGACAGTCCACAGTCATCCCAGCTGTTCGTCCTACCCTAAGGGTTGGTCGACGAAATGGATATCTGGCTTATCTGAAGAATGGGTGTGAGAAATACTTAGAACAAATGGATTTGTATTTGGCATTTATGGATCTGGAGAAGGCATATGATAAGGCTGATAGAGATGCTCTGTGGTCGACTGGAGGAAGTGAATTATTTTAGATATCTGGGAGTGGATTTGGCAGCGGATGGAACCATGGAAGCGGAAGTGAATCATAGGGTGGGGGAGGGGAGGAAAGTTCTGGGAGCGTTGAAAAATGTATGGAAGTCGAGAACGTTATCTTGGAAAGCAAAAATGGGTATATTTAAAGGAATCGCGGTTCCAACAATGCTGTATGGTTGTGAGGCGTGGGCTATAGATAGAGATGTGCGGAGGATGGTGGATGCGGTAGAATAGCAGTTAAAACTGTGGAGGAGAAGTGGATGAGGTCAGTTATTTCGAAATGGTGGTTGGGGAGGATGGGAGTGGGCGGGTTGAACTTGAGGAAAAGTCCCTCCCACCTCACGAGGGATGACATGCTAGCAGCTGGTGTCTCTGGGGAAACATCCAAGTACACTATAAAGCGGAGGAGCTGCGTGTTGATGGGAGTTTCAGGTGCGGTGTGTGTGTGTGTGTGTGTGTGTGTGTGTGTGTGATGTAATGGTAGCTGTCATAGGTGTGATGTGTGGTTGGGATACACCTGAACTTTCTGATATCTTATCATTGGTCTTCCGCCCACACATAGATCACTAAACTCTTTCTCCCACCGTTGCAGATCTTTCGCAATACAGGGACAGGAATGTCCACTACTGGATCACACCGATCATTCCTTCCTTAGCGTTGCCACCAGTTAGTTTCCTTGACTTCCAATGAAACTCTGAAATCTCTTCTTAAAAATCTTCCCTATTATCTTACTCCTTCCTGGCGTCTATGAGCCTATCCTCCTGGCTAGTTCCGCCTCTACAGCTGGGTTAAGAACCCTCCTCACTTGTTCTCTATGACCATGTGTGATGGTTTGTGAATCTGACGAACAAGTTGTACTAAAAGGGTTCATATAGCAAGCTCATTTACCATCTTGCAAGGCTCGAACTATCTTTCCCTTTAGTTCATATATCATTAATGGAATACGTACGATTTGTCCAGCCCCGCTACATCAGTTTTTTCATTCAGCTTTTTACGTAATATCACAATGCATATGTACCCTTGCTGTGATGATCGGGGGTGTTGAAGTTGGTCACATCCAGCATCAGACTTCTGACCCACCGCTAGTAATCGTACCAAACAACTGATGATAATCTCGTTTGACCTTTTGTGAGATAAGGTTACCGCTCAGGTCAGAGGTGAGTAGGCGGACGCTTTGTCGTCTTTAACAACAAAAAGGCTTGCATTGTCCGGTCTCCCACCTATGATCCATCTTGTAGCGGACTCAGGGGTCACATCCAGTTAACACTATCGTTGTTGCCACTCGCAGAACCCCGGAGAGCAAGTAGTGGGACAGAAAGTTCTAGATTAGCCCGGGTTGCGAGCACATGCATACATACGGGCAGTCCCACCAGATCCAAAAGGCGGGTCGCGAGCACACATGCGAGCAGTCCCACCAGATCCAAAAGGCGGGTCGCGAGCACGCATACTAGCAGTCCCACCAGATCCAAAAGGCGTGATGTGCAGCTTCTTGTTACTCAAACATAGAATTCATTTTTATAGCTGTGTGTTTGTGCAATCCTCGAGAAAAGGAGATGCTTAGTGAAGCAGTTGAAGTAGATCCTGACGTCACAGACCCAAGGACAACGCAAGACATGGCATCTTTCGTCTACAAAGCTGGGCATGGTGGAGCTGCACCGAGGCGAAGGACAAAGGTAGGGCAGGTGCAGCAGCCAGGGTCGTAAAACACAGCACACTTGGTTAGAATGCTCAGTCAGTGTTATGAAGGCGAGCTACACCAGAATTCCATAGAACTGCTGGAGAGAGAGAGAGAGAGAGAGAGAGAGAGAGAGAGAGAGAGAGAGAGAGAGAGAGAGAGAGAGAGAGAGAGAGAGAGAGAGAGAGAGAGAGAAATGTGGAGGGTTGAACACAAGTTGCAAAACCACCGTTCATCACCCGAGTTGATAAGAGCTTGTTCAGTGAACAGTCAGTTCACAAAGGAACACTTTCATCTAAAAACACAAAAGCTGACGACGTCTTTCGGGTCGACATTAAACACTGATGGGTTATTCTTCCATTTCATTATCAAGCGAAGGAATCACAACAATATTTAGGTTCACCGGCACCAGGCCAGGCATCTCCGATCAGCCAGTCCCAGCTTGTCACAGTCCATCGTAAGCGTTACTGGACTCTGCTTGTATGAGGTTGCACCGAAGGTAACAAGTCGCCATTGGAGACATTGTATCCCTGGGAATACAATCTCGTCAAAGAACTCCTCGTCCCGAGGGAAGTCCGTCATTTCCCTGCTGCTGGAAGTAGACCAGCCTTGGGCTGCAGGAGCTTCGTGGAAAAAACGTCTTGGGTGATAAAATATTAAGTAAACAGTCTGCTATCATGGCAAAATCCTGATCCTCATCGCTACGAGCCTGCGTTTAAGCAACTACTTACATCTGGCCACAGCTACCCAGTCCCTACAACACTACACACATCATGTACCACCTCATGACCCTAGTATCCGGTACACGGTCATGACCAGATGTAACACAAAATGAAAATATTGGGAACACAATTTAGAAAGTTTTAGAATAATATTACGGTATCTAGTATTAATACCCTGAACACGCTGAAGTGATTTATCTATCTACATGTGATCAGCTGATACAATTTTCGTATATTTATTGGTCATGAATGTCTATTCGTTTATCTATATATCTATTAACTGATTTTTTTTTTCATTGCGTAAAGTACTATCATGTTTTTTTCAAACTTTCATACCGTTGCCTCTTGAGTATCTCCTGGTTGTACAGTACTCAATAAATGATCAAGGAAAAAAGACAGTACAAGGATGTTCGGATTAACAGCCTAATTGAAGGCTAGGGCTAGGCTTTCAATCCTGTTAACAGCAGAAGGCGGCTAGGCTTTCAATCCTGTTAACAGCAGAAGGCGGCTAGGCTTTCAATCCTGTTAACAGCAAATCCACCTTCATTCCGCTGCCTCAGCCGTGTGTCATTGTTCAGAAGTCTGGGTTTCGTTAAAAGAATTTTGCCCCTTTCGAAGTACAGTGTTTGCCCACGAGTTTGCATTAATCATTACGAACTAAATTACACTGATTTCAACCTTAAATAGCTGCTCAGACGAAGAATGCCAAAACCTTTGATAATCTTGATAATTCGTTCATCAAAATCGCCGCTTATTGTTTTTTTTTTTATATATAAGTTTAGGTCGTTTTTATCATTCAAATATCATTAGGCATTCAGAGTTTCCGACTGAAACAGTAATGACACAGACATATGGGAAATCTTTTTACACTTAATCTTGTAACACGTACGTTCTCCACCAAATTTGATGGTAGCAACAACACAGATCATTCATGCTCATATCCAGTCTGTATATCTATATATACATTATGTATAATTCCTGCAACTACAGTATCCACGTTTCCCTCACAGTTGTGGCTCGCACATTATACTGAGGATGAGAGAGACACAGAAGGCGGCGACGTTGCTGGTGGCTGGGGCGGCGTTGCTGCTGCTGACGTACCAGGTGTTGCTCCGGCGGGTCAACAGCGTCAAAAACCAAGAGAATCAAATCCTCTTAAACTCAGTCACCTCCTCTCTGTCTCGCCCACGCACTCTCAGGACGGAGTACAAGGTCTGGCCCGCATTCAGCACGAAAGGAAAACATTCAAAGGTAAGATGTAGCTAGAATGTTTGGTACTGTTGAATGTATTTGATGATAGGGTGGCAGATGTAGGGTAGATTATGGTGGTGTGCCTGAGAATTGGTGGAATGCATGTATGATGCAAGTATTAGGGCAAGAAGGTTAAAGGTGAGTGGTCAAACGATAGAGGTGTAAGTTTATTGAGTGTACCTGGTAAGTTGTGTGGGAGGTTAGTGATTATAATCGAGAGAATGAAGGCATGTAAAGAGCATCAGAATGAAGGGGATCAGTGTGGTTTTAGAAGTGGGAGAGTATGTGTGAATCAGGTGTTTGCTTTAAAGAATGTGTGAGAAATACTTCGAAAAAAAAAAATATGGATTTGTATGTGGCATTTATGGACCTAGAAGACGCATATGATAGGGTTGGAGATGCCTTAAGGAGGTCTTAAGAATATATGGAGTGGAAGGAAAGCTACAACACAAGCAGTTTTTTTTTTTCTTCTATCAAAGGTGTAAGGCATATGTATGAGTAGGAAGAAAGGAGAGTGAATGTCTACGGCAGGGATGGGTGATGTCACCGAGTGTTTGATTTGTTTATGGATGGGGTGGTGAGGGGGGTAAATGTGAGTCTGACGGAGATGGATAAGTACGCAGTCTGTAGGAGATGAAGGGGGCCCGGGAAGTGAGTCAGTTGTTGTTTGCTTATGATACAGCACTGGCAGCAGATTGAAGTGAGAAACGGCAGAAGTTGGTGATGAGTTTGGGAGAGCGTGTGAAAGGAGGAAGTTGAAAGTAACTGTGAATTAAAGTTATTGGGTTTAGCAGGACTGAGGGAAATGATAGTTGAGGGTGTGAGTTTGAATGGATAAAAGAGATCGTTATCTGGGAGGGCAAAAATGGGTATGTTTGAAGGTATTGCATTACCAATAGTATTCTATAGATATGAGACATGGGCTTTAGATAAGGCTGTGCGGAAGAAGGTGGATGTGTTGGAAATGAAAGGTTCAGGAAGATATGTGGCATGACGTGGTTTGATAGAGTAAGTAATGAAAGGATAAAGGAGACGTATGGTGATAAACAGAGAATGATTGAGAGAGCTGAGGAGAGTGTGCTGATATCGTATGAACATATCGAGAGAATAAGTGACGAGAGGCTGACAAAGAGGATATATGTGTCAGAAGTGGAGGGAAGAAGGAGAATGGGTGACCAAATTGGATATGGAAGGATGGAATGAAAAAAGATCGTGAGCGATCGGGGCCTGAACATGCAGTGCAGGAGGGAGAAATGCGCACACGGGAAAGGGCAAATTGGAACTCTGGTTGAGGTGCTGTCAGTGGACTGAACCAAGGCATGCGAAGCGTCTGGGGTAAACCATGGAAAGGTCGGTTGGGACCTGGTTGTGGGTAGGGAACTGTGGTTTCGATGCAGTACACATGACAGTGATGAAAGTGGTCATAGATATTGTTACACAGTAGACCCACACACTAATAAAACCTGATTCCCTTGTAGGAGTGGTACGCCGAGAACTGCTTCGACGGAACTGACATGAAGGAACTGGAGGAAGTGTTCTTAAAATGGATACCCAAGTGGTCCAAGTCAGCGGTGCCGGATTGCGCCGACCTGTACCACGAGTTCGACCAGTTGTATGAGGTCCACCACCGATACACCCCGAGGCTGATCTTCCCCCCGAAACACGCAGAGAGGGTCAGGAAGTGGCTGCGCGGGGATAAGGAGCTCCTTGAGGCCGTTCACCACCAGGTACTGACGTTCCTCTTTTAACTTCACCAACATCGGCGGGTGTCGTTGTGATGAATCGTTGTGTAAACAAGAGACGATCGTAGCGCTCCATCAGCAAGGGAACTCTTGTTACGGTTAGGTTTTAGTTTCTTATTTTTTGTCGCAGTGTATCGTTCAGGGAGAGAAAAATCGTCGTTACGGTACATTAATCAACGAAGAGTGTCGGGGTAGCCACCACCAATATAGGGTTATACTGGTATATAGGATCTACTGATATAGGGTTATATGGTATATAGGATCTACTGATATAGGGTTATATGTTATATAGGATCTACTGATATAGGGGGGAATCTGGTCGCAGTTCATCCGTTCGGGGGCTCTCTGGTCGTTGCAGAGATCGTGCGTGTTGCGTTGATATAGGATCCTGGTGATGCTTCATCCACAAGCAGGCTTTTCATGTTGCAGACCGTGTTGCACGTCTTCCAGCCCCTGACAGGGGAACACTCGCTGTACAACACCGTTCGGACCAAGCGGCCCCGACCCCTCGTCCCTGTCAACCTGCATGAGTGGGTGGACCGCCAGGCCAACGACAGCCTCCCCACCTGCGACTTCTGCAACTTCAGGAACATGACAGCCACTGATGCTCTTGGCAGGTATGGTAACGCCGCACCTGGATGGAATCCGAACCGGTAGGTTGTAAAGGGGTGGACCAATACCTTCAGCACTGGGGGGGGGGGGGGGGGGATTATGGTGAGAAAGAATTCAGTGAGGAACGAACGGCGCGGCGAAGGGGTCCGTGTTTCACCTCTCCCACTCCCTGCAGACACGAGACCTCGAAGACGATGCGTGTGAGCAACACCTTCAAGGTGGAGAGATGGCACAGTTTGGTAGTCACCCGCCACCAGCACCACCCTCTCAACTTCAGCCTCGACACCTTCGTCGCCTTCTTGGACGAGGCCAACGCCTACATCAAGCAAATCGCTCGCACTGAGGAAGAATATATGTAAGCTGAGGCGGGTGTGACTGACCCTCACCCCAGACCATTACTGTTACCATCTGAAGGGCATGGCCAAATGTATTTAGTAAGAGGAGGATTTCGTACCAAACGAGGATCAATAGACACAGTCTAAGACTCAGTGGGATAAGGATATTGTGTATCATAGCTTGGTACTCTAAAACTCAGTGGGATAAGGGTATTGTATTTCATAGCTTGATTTTCTAAGACTCACTGGGCTAAGGGTATTATATTATGGATTTATACCCTTAATGACCATCATACAACTATTGGGTTGTGTCTCAAACACTGTAATTATGGAATTAATACATTAAGTGGCCTTCTACTGTATTCTGGGTCCTGTTGTGTATTCATGAGGTTTGTGTATTCATGAGGTTATCTTACATAACTGTGAAGTTCCATCACGCTAGCCTTAAATTTTCTACTTTGGGGCAACGTTTAATACTTAAATTTCTTACTTTGGGGCAACGTTTAACATGATTGATTAGAAGAATACCTTGTCTGGGTATTTACGTCTGCAGGTAACTCACACTAACATCGGGAGAGAGAGAGAAAAAAAAAAGAAGTCGTGTCAGACACCACTGTTTTATCCTCTCATGTCAACACTGCCACCCATGACGTGTCATCGTCCGTAAGGTGGCAAACCCCCTGAACACCTTCCAACACATTTGCATCACCACAGGTACTGCATCACTTGCCCATCGTTCTCAACACACCCATACGAGGAAAGACACACGCTTCAGCACCAGCATGCAAACGTTGAATACCCACCACCTGGGCTTGAGTATCAAAAGTCAGCCTTGAAAATCAAACCGTCCCTCAGTTGTTTGAACACCCGCCCTTTACTTGTCTTCCTCACCATCCCTCACAGCATGTACCCTCAGGGTGTCCCTATCTTCCTCACCATCCCCCACAACAGGTATCACCAGGGCGTCCCTATCTTCCTCACCATCCCTCACAACAGGTATCATCAGGGCGTCCCCATCAACCTCACTGTCCCTCACAACAGGTACCCCAACCTAGCGTGGGACTCGCTCTACCAGGCTGGCGTATCGGTACTCCACCCACACATCCACATCATGATCACGCCCGACCACTACTACGGCTTCTACGAACTACTCCGCTCTTCTGGTCAACGGTACTTCGACGCCACAGGCAGGAACTACTTCGCCACCCTGCTGGAGATCCACACCGCTCTCGGTCTGACCATCAAATACGGCAACGCCGTGGCCTTCCCCACGATAGTGAGTGGTGATGAGTTTTGTCTCTAGGAATATTTGAAGATCAAGGCATCGTATTGAACACCCTATGTAGTCGGTGCCTTCTCTAGAACACCTACGTTGATCTTGTACCTTAGAATTCCCGGGTGTAGTACGATCGATCCTGTCCGACCTTACACGCTAAATCTTGACCATTCCACGTGAGTGATATTTAGCGCCATCTGTTTCACCGGATCCACACTTCACCGGTCACGGTTTTTAAAGTCTACCGGTGTTTACAACGTTTACCCTCTCCTCATTCTAGTATCTACAGTGTTTACCCTTTCCTCAATCTGGTGTTTACATTTTTACCCTCTCCTCATTCTAGTATCTACGGTGTTTACCCTTTCCTCAATCTGGTGTTTACATTTTTACCCTCTCCTCATTCTAGTATCTACAGTGTTTACCGTTTCCTCAATCTGGTGTTTACAATGTTTACCCTCTCCTCATTCTAGTATCTACAGTGTTTACCCTTTCCTCAATCTGGTGTTTACAATGTTTACCCTATCTTCACTCATGGTGTTTCATCTTTTTTGTCTGGTGTTTACAATGTTTACCCTATCTTCACTCATGGTGTTTCATCTTTTTTGTCTTGTTTACTACATTTACCGACTCCCAGTTCAGATGTTTCCTAAGTTTGTCTGCATCTTCACACGAATAACAATCATCCAGTCATTACCACAATGCTTCCCCTGTTTATTTTACTTCGTTTTGATGTTTACAATATCCACTCTGGTCACTTAAGTCTTCTGCAGTAGCTAACCTGCCATCGCCGTTGTCTACGGAATGTAATACAAAGAAATACAAAAGAAATTCAAAATATCAACTGACCACTGGTTCCTGACGAGGCTGTTTGCTTAAGTAGAAGAATCGAAAAATAGAAATGTTTCAGAAAATGACCTGTAAACTTCACATAATCAAGGAGGCGCAAATAATGTCAGTCATGGATTTGAAGCGAATAGCATATGTCGTGTATTGATAAACATACCTATGGTTCTCCTTTTTCACCTTCTATAATTGATAAATCATCCCGTATATCAACAAGCTTGTTAAGGAAAAAGCACTTTGCGATATTCGAGGTAAAACGTTTGTCCGAGCGTCTACAGGGTGTCCCAAAAATGTACTCTTTTTGACACCCTATGAGTTTTTTCAGGGTCAATTGGATCTGAGAAAGAGATTCAGTGAATTATAGGGTGTCAAAAAGTGAGTACATTTATTTTCTGGGACACCCTGTACATTACTTACAAATTCAAGCAGGCAAATCTGTACTTAAGTAGCTTAGACCGAGATTATCAAAGCCTTTTATAAGTGTGAGTACCTGTGTTAGATCACCTCTCAACTTTTTGTTTCCTCTCATACGTTGTACTGGTTACCGTATATTTAATGTCTCATTTCCAAGCAGGCAAAAATCTCCTCTTTTCAGACATGCTAAGTATTCTTTCCAGGCAGGTAAAATCTCCTCTTTCCAGGCAGGAAAAGTCTCCTCTTTCCAGACATGTAAAATTTCTTTTCCATACAAGTATCCTCTTTCCAGGCAGGCAAAAACTCCCCTTTCCAGACATGTAAAGTCTCTTCTTCCAGGCAGGTAAAGTACTCTCTTTCCAGGCAGGCCAAAACTCCTCTTTCCAGGCATTGTGAAGTGTCTTCTTTCCAGGCAGGTAAAGCGGACATGGAAATCATGTTTCTTAGTGAGGAACCCGGGGAGGACTTCTACCGCCTCATCTTTTACACAGTAGAAGCCTACCACGACACCTACACCCAGCTCTGTAAAGGGTGAGTGTAAGCCAGCCAGCAACAGCAACAATAGCTCTGTGAGTGTGAGTATACAGACAATCAGCTCTGTTAAGAAGAGGACGTAGATCTGTCAGAACAAGCATTCCTGTCTGTCTGGGGTTAGCGGAGGTTTCACTGATATAGTCAGTTTTATAGAGAAGTGAATGCAGGACTTCCACAAGAGACATCTACATGAAGGTGAGCGTAGAAATACATACACAGCCATTTAGCTCTGTTAAAGGGTAAGCTTAGGGTTACCAGCACAGACTCAGCCCTGCTAGGGTTAGCGGAATGTTGCCACAATAAACGTTCAACTCTATGGATTCGTCGTAAATCAGTTCATGATGTTTGCCATATGAGACAGCGAACTTACTGTAAGGGTCTACATATTCTATGGTTGATGGCATTGATATATATATATATATATATATATATATATATATATATATATATATATATATATATATATATATATATATATACAGAATGCACAAAATACCAAGAAATATGACTGAAATCAAATTAAAAAAACGTTACGGGAATGACTACTTAATTTCGATAAAGATAAGATACTTCTCAAGTGTTTGGAACGAAACTTTTTACCTTTTTCATGGACGATCTACTTAAATATTTTTCTCGTAATGTATGATAAGAATGACCTAATTTCGGTGACTATTTAGGAGAGGACGCGACGGTAAATTCTAAGGGTAAAGTTCGTTTTTTTTTTTTTTTTTTTCTACGTGCGCCAGACAAAATGGTCAAAGCCCGTTATCTGGTTCTCAACAGACACTCAGCTCTGTGTGGGGTGGGGCTTTCACCAAGGACATGCATCTGTACTTGCACATAGAGCTATGGGATGTTCAGTCCAACCTTACATCCTCCTAAGCTTCGAAACGAGTGAACACAAAGCGTAGTCAAACCACCAGAGACGATCAACTCTAGGGCGACTACGTTGCTGGCCATGCCAATCATTCCGCTCTGCATGGAGTGACTTATAAGGCCTCCATCAGAGATAATCATGGCTAGGTTTGGAAGGCGGGTACGACATGAACTACTGTTGTTGTTTTTTATTCAGGTTCTCCGCTTCATACCCGCCGCAAGGAGACTCTGAGGCTGCAAGAGTCGGTCGCATTCCGGTGATAGCCAGACTTATCTCCCGCGGCGACTGTACCTCACCCAGGACGGACTATACCACTTACGAAATCTTCCAGGTGAGGCACGGGTGCTAGGCGGTGTGACGTTAAGAAACACGACCTTTGGGGTTCCCCAGATAAAAAAAAAAAAAAGATCCGTACGTAGCTAGCTAAGTAGCAACAAGGTCTGTAAGTAACTAGCTAAAGAAGCAAAAAGGTCTTGTAAGTAGCTAGCTAAGTAGCAACAAGGTCTGTAAGTAGCTAGATATGTATAACAAGGTCTGTGATTAGTTGGCTAAGTAGCAGCAATGTCTGTAAGTTGCAAAATAAGTATCAGCAAGGTCTTCAGTAGCTAGATAAGAATCAACAAAGTCTGTTAAGTAGCCAAGAAGCTTATTTCTCTGGGCAATAAGAACCATCTAGTTACCCAGGTACCTCTCTGTTACCATTGATGAAACACTCCCCATGCATCCAACAATCATCATGTTAGCCATATAGTTCATCCTGTCACTCCTTGTACCAAAAGGCTTCACATATGACCACTACAATCTTTGGGGAGCCTGGGAGCACTTTGCTCCTCCTAGTCTCACTCGTCTCCAGATATTATCAGACCTCCTCAGGTAGTCAAGTGCCAGGTACAGCCAAAAGGAGGCCGCAGTGATGGTAAGACGCATCTTCAATTATCCTGGTACTTTAATAACATCACCAGGTACAGAGTCCACCTATATGACCCATCCTTAGCTACAGTCCAAAGTACAACTGACAAGAGGCGGGAGGGTGGGTTCCGGAGATAATAAGATAGTCAGGTTATCTTATTATCCCCGACTAGGATCTTAACAGGTGAATAAATGTGCTGAGTAACACGGAGGCCTGTGGACAGGGGGGTGAAGGCTGATAAGCAACGGCCAAATATCTCCGCTCTCCCACTCGGATACCTGGTCAGAAACGATGGCTTTTGTGTCATGATAGATTGGACACAGTGCTGGAGAGTCGAGTCTCCCAGTTCCACTGAAATGTTAGTTAAACTGTGGCTTGCAACATACCAGCCGAACTAACATGAACGGTGACACAGCTCAGTAAAATTACCTCTTAATTGACCTTCATACGAAGCAGTGTGGTAAAACTAGGGTTGAATCAGGTTGTTCTCAACGTCAGGGGGTCAAATACTATCATGGGGCTGAGCTAGACTATTTGAAGCCTATCTCATATACGTACCTCATACTGGGTGTTCTGTATAAAAACTGAAACAAAAGAATGAGAGAGACCACGCCTAGAACTTACCTAAACAATAATCTATTGTCAAAAACCATTAGAGATCTGTTGAAATTGACAATCGCTTTTATTTCAGATTGTGGAGAGGTACCACGACCCGTGGGATGTAGCACGGGCCATCAGAAGATCAATTGAGAAACACGACAAAGCCTAGCTCGTTCATGGCAAACAATTTGACACTATAATCTTTCACACTTTACGGACGACCCCCATATCATCTACCACAAACATTTATCGAAAAATATGATAGATTTTGGAAGCACAGGGTGCCTCATCTATGGTCGGCTAGGCTTCTGTGAACGCCGCAAGCTGGTCGCAGTAATGTGGTTGGATATCTACTTTCCACCACTTAGTAGCATCTTGCGAGAGAGAGAGAGAGAGAGAGAGAGAGAGAGAGAGAGAGAGAGAGAGAGAGAGAGAGAGAGAGAGAGAGAGAGAGAGAGAGAGAGAAACCTACAAGTGTTTGATTTTAACAGTGCAGGATTAGCGCACACCACTCACCGTTAACCGCATGTGTCACCGAATAATACAGTTTCTCTCTGTCTCCTCACTTATTACGTACTGATCCATCCTACATGTTTAACAGCAACTAACTTTAACCGTGTCAAAATTTTCATTTGCATGCATCTCATTTCTCCCGGTACTGCAGTGAATAAGCCTACCTTTCTCTTCGCAACTCACTCATTTTAGAAATATCTTTTGTATCATACCCTCACCTTACACAGATTACCGATGATGGGCAGGCATTGGCAAATGACTGTGTGTGTGTGTGTGTGTGTGTGTGTGTGTGTGAACATTAGGCTGACAGTGCGGCCTTTGTCGCCAGGGTTATGAACCATCACAGCTCGTGGTCATCCTACGCCTCACTCACGCATCGAGAGAGATTTTTGATTAAGGATATTCTTATAAAATTGTTTTAGTTAGCCGTGAGCAAAACTTCAGATTGTGAGAACAATAAAAGTGACGGATAATGTGACAACGTAAATGTATCGAGTGTGAGTGGAAAAGTGAAAAGAGATTGAATTAGTGGAGTAGTTAACCAAGGAAGCTGAAATAATTACCTCGTTAACAATAAATGGGATCCTGCATTGCGCAGAACAGGGACGAGGATAAGTGAACATCAGGTCAGGAAAGATACAAGATGCCCAAACTCGGGGCACTTAACGCTGACATCTACCAAGAACCCCGCTAAGATCATAGCTAAGATCATGAAGTGCCTGAAAATTGTCAGAATGCATGCATAGTGCCACTGTACAGAGGCAAAGGGGATAAAGGTGAATGTTCAAAGTACAGAGGCATATGTTAACTGTTCAGTATTCCTGGGAAATTGTATGGAAGGGTATTGATTGAGAAGGTGAAAGCATGTACAGAGCATATGATTGGAGAGGAGCAGTGTGGTGTCAGAAATGGTAGAGGGTGTGTGAATCAGGTATTTGCTTCGAAGAATGTTTGAGAGAAATACTTAGAAAAACAGATGGATCTGGAGAAAGCATATGATAAGAGTTGATAGAGATGCTTTGCAGAAGGTCTTAAGAATATATTGTTACAGTTATCTCCCCTATTTACCAATAAAGGGTATAGTTACCCATCACATCTTTTTCAGTTTTCTTTGAGAAATTGTATAGAAATGGAGGAAGGACAAGGTCAAGTCTCTCAGGAATGGCTATGAGGAAAATGTGGTACAAAACTGTTGGTAAATGTATAATGTAATCTCCACACATCTCAGTCCTTTCCAACCCTTATGTTGTATAACTGAAGCAAGTGAATTTGCCTGAGTGATGTTAAGTAAAGTAATATAGAGAGAGATCTATGTATCAAGATAAATTGTATCATTTATGTTACGAGAGGGCCATGTTCATTTTGCTATTATGAATATATTTTTTATAGATTTTATGTTTGGTATTTGACCAACTAGAGAAGAGGAGAAAATTAGGTTTATATCATTACGGCCGTCAGCTGTCAGATATTAGCCAGATGGTAAGGAAATCTGTGTCTAGCCCAAATCTCTCTGTTAACAGAGGCTTTTATTTCAGTTATCTTAATGGGCCTATGGGCTGATTATACACCTTTTAATGTGTAAGGGGTGGAGAAATGAAAAGTCTCTAAGGCGCCTTTCCCTTACCGCATCTCCTTGATGCCTGTACCATCTTTACTGACAATTTCTCCTATGGACCCTCTGATAGTAGTAGTATTCCTTTAAAGAACAAAGAAATGCCTGGTTATCATCTAAAAAAGCCACTTTGTCGTCGGCAAGAGTCATGCATGGCCTCAAAGTCTTACAACAACGTACATGGCGGCAGGAATGGATTTGCAAGTCGCCTCAACATCATTAAGTGGCAGCAGTAAACGCAATGTCGGCTAACGGCAGAGGAAGATAAAGATAATTGATGAAAAAAAGACTTGCTACTTGCACTTCCTGATACGATAGAAGGCGCATATATGATAAGTCTGCTTTACATGCATAACCCCCCCCCCCTCATCGGCTAGGCTGGGTTGTAAAATATGGTGCAAGCAATGAAATCACTTTTGCATGAAGGTTTTTGTAATAGATACTGCTGCTAAGGGCATGACAACTTGTATGTGTCCTTCGTGTTGGAAAAGCATCTAACAAATGGATGTAGCTTTTTTGAAGGACAAAGAGTTTCGATTATCAGTTGCAAATGATGTATGTTGCTCTAGACTTGCAACATTATCATTACGACTCTAACTAAAGTTCGTAACAAGCAGTTTGACAATCGAATCGGCAATTTCACTCGGTCAAGGTGGTAAGAAATGGATTTTTGGTTGTAACCACATCGTTAACTTTGTGAAACTTTTTGGTAAACCTTAATTAGTTCCTGCGGAAGTAGACACAAGAAAACTCGTAGATGGGACGACATGGTCACACCGAGTCCGCCTTTGAATGATGATAATTTGCATATTTAGAGTATGAACTTCAACCTACTCTTGAAGATAAGGAAATATCTTAATCTTCATTTTGTTTTCTTATGGTGCGATTAAATGTATTGCTTCCTCCTGTGTGGCTCAACTAAAGAAAACGTTTAATTTACGTTTATAGCATATACTCTTGTATTTGTGAAACAATTATGCTCAAACAATTCTAAAAAGATTGATTCTTCCTCAAACTCACACAAATTTATCTGAAATTGTTATGCAAACTATATGCAGTATGCAGTATGATAACCACCATCACTCAGCTGAACAATTTGAAGATCAAAACCTATTTCGGTTAATTTCAGCGTTTCCACGATCAACACATGAAATTAAGAAGTAGATTACCCACTACAGGAAACACGTAATCAGTCAATGTATTCAGACAGATAAAGATTAAACGAAATCTTATCCTGACAAATCAAGAAAGTTAACGAGCAGACTTTCGCTTCCCCTATCCCAAGAACATGTCTGGGGGTCAGAGATGTTGCTTTGAATTGATATTTCATTATCTTAAGGGGTTAGGTTGTTGTTAGGTTCTGTTGCCTCACCAGATGGGTATCTAATTAGGAAACGTTTGACTAGACCTTCTCGAAAGACGTGGCTAGTGCCTAGCACTCACGCAAGAAAGTGTAGGGTTATTTACGATGTGCCAAGTGTTATGTATGATATAGAGAGACGGCGTTGTTTGTGCACTGAGAGTCAGGTAGCCCTCGTGTGGGTCAGGCAGAAAGAAAAGACAGCTGTCTGGGCCACAAGAGTGGCACTTGACAGCCACTGAAGTGGTGGCTCACTGGCGAGGATGTTCCCTCAGAGGCCCAGTCCTCTGTTCTTAACGCTACCTTGCTAACGCGGGAAATGGCGAATAGTTTGAAAGCAAGATATATATATATATATATATATATATATATATATATATATATATATATATATATATATATATATATATATATATATTCATACGTTGAAGCGCGAAAAGGCGAAAAAAAAGTGGACAGATGAATTATTAGATAAATAAATATGTAGATATGAAAGTCACACTAGTCCGTGATGAAAGTTATGATGATGAAATCGCACTTCAGTAGTTCATAAAATTTTATCTAACATGTAATTTTTCTATACATGTGGCACGACCGACATGTTTCGTGGAGACAATCCACACCATCAGGTACTAATATTTGATAAAGTTACTTAAAGCTCAACATCATAATAGAAGTGTGTGTGATGCAAAGTTATCAAAGTTTTTTTTACATGACTCAAAATTGGCATATAGATAACGCATGCAGTGCAGCTGCGACCTGTCATACTAACTGATGAAATGAACTTATAAATGGCATAAGAAATCTAATGTCAGCTAGCTGATAGTTTAACACTTCGGCTATATTAAAAAAAAAAAGCTAAAATGGAAGTCATGTTAAGAATTATGACGAACTACAATACGTTCATGAGGAAAAACAGACTACGATTTAATAATGATCCTCGAATACTTTAAATTAATTGCAAAAAAAACTGCCAAAAACGGCACGTCACCAAGCACACTCTAATCTCAATAATATTTTTTTTTTTTTTTTACATGCAGTAGCCCACGAAATCTACATACAGTATCTTAGGAAGGAAAGACATCAATTATAACATCTAATTTCGACGAATGTGATCATGCAGTACCCACATGATGATTTCTAGCCAACGTAGACATAATGAAAAAACACACAAAGCTGGTGAGGTTATGGAACCACAGTGTTGGCATTTCAAGAATAGGCTATTGGAAAAGTCTGTTTCATTGCCCTACCATCTCAAGTCTTTACTAACAATTTTGACGCCTATTTTTGAATAAAAGATTCATTTTCTTTCCATTGTATTAAAAAAGAGAAAATACTAATTTCTGTTGAAGCCTAGCCTCAGTATGGATTGTTGTCCGTGTCTGGTACTCTCAACAAAGACTAAACAAATGCCTTGGAAATACAGTCTGGAAAAGGAATTTCACATTCAGGGGACGGAACAAGGTAAGATATATTTCAGTGAAGCGTAGACGTATATAAGAATATGGATAAAACTCTACAGGCATATAGAAGCACAAAAAAAACCAAGGATAAACAGACACAAATAAACAGTGAGAAATGAATAAACAAGATATACACACAAATATACAAAGACATGATTGTTAAACTGCTGCTCACTTTCATAAGGATCACCACTTATATATATATATATATATATATATATATATATATATATATATATATATATATATATATATATATATATATATATATGTATAACATGCTAGATACATATAGACTATGATAGTAAATGTGGTCGGTATGGAGGAAAAGAGAATCGATTTTGATATAACATTAGAAATTCTATGGCTGACGAGAACAAAAAATTGGAGGGAATGAGATTCAAAATGCAAAAATACAACTTAAATTTGAACATTCTTACCTTAACAGGTGCGATTTCTGACAGCTGTTCGCCTGTACCTATGACAGACCGTATCTCTCTCTCACCAGCAGTTCTTAGATGATGAACATGGAGCAAAATACCTCTCAAAAAATGGTCCTTCCCTGGTGGATAAAGTTTGTTTTGGACATTAAATATTGGCGGGTTTGTGCGCGCCATCTAGGGCGGGTGTGGCCTGACGTCACACCACCATCGTCAGTAGTATACAACCACAGGACGATTTGTGTAAAATCTCGAGCTCCTTTGATTGCATTTGGGAACTGTTGTGAGGGAAACATGGCTAAGCCTGCGCCCTAGCAGTACAGGTAGGTTAGTACTGCTGTCAGTGCGGTCGAACTAGTTAAAGAAGTGGGTGGAATCGACCCGCTCAGGTGGTGCTCACGCCGCCTGCGCGAGCCCGGCAGTAGGAACAGGAGCAGAAACAGCAGCAGCAGCTGCAGCTGTGCTGGAACCTGAGTCTGCCAGGCCCCGGGACCCACGCCCAGGTAACTAACTGTCTTAACTACTCCATTTGAAGGTGAGGCAAGTAGAAATGGGTGGCTGAGGAGGGCTGTGAGGTGTGAAGTTAAGGGGGCGGTGGCGTTTGCAAGGGGTCCTCGGTAAGCAATCATGAACTACTCACCTGGCGGATCTTGTCCACTGTGAATTTTTCACGAGGTCAGCAATATCATTTGATGAATTCTGTTGAATTTAGAAATGTCATGCACATAGATCTTTAACTTTTTTACGGTATGTGACTATAAATGAAGCCTCATTACCTTGTGTATAGTAATAGTGGTTATTTTGCCGATTGGTCGGTACCGTTGGGTTAGACATCTTTTTGCTAATTCATTTTCAACATTATTTCAATTGAGCCAGCTCTTGGGGACCAGGGAGAGAAATTATCCAATTAGGGGTTAGGTAAGGTTGATTGATCTGCCTGCTTTAAGCAAACACTTGTTCATTATAAGATTTGGCTATTAACCCACGGCCACCAAGAATGTTTCCCTCTATTACAATAAACATTAATGTTGTTGAAAGGGAAACAAAAGCATATACACCATTACTATCTAATTTGTGTTACATCGGGTTTCTTCAATAACATGGTGGACGTGGCCATTAACTTCTTAGATTTATGTTAGTTTTATGACAGTGAGTTTTATATGTTATGTAAACAACATTGACATAAAGATGTACGAGAGAAATATAACAGTCAGTTGAATAACAACAAAGAGATTTAGCTAGGACGCCATTTGGTAAACATGCGACTGTCCAAGACACGAGCGTATCATAAACTTATTATGCGGACAAGGAGGTGAATTGTTTACAAATTTTATTAACAGTAAAGTTGTGTAATTTGTATAGACCGTCACTAATATTAAGATTATAATTCTTTGTGTATTTAACAGAAGCTTCACCGATATTTCTCGTGGTACTGGAGTTAGAGTTAATAACTGAGATGGCATTACTCCAGTCATTACAGTGATCATAGCTTTTAACGTGATTAAGCGAGGCATTTGATTCTTGTCCCATTCTTATACTATATTTATGTTGCTTAAGTCTAATAAAGATCCTTACCAGTCGGCCCAACATAAATCATATCACAATTTCTACATGGCACTTTATAGATGCACCCAGGAGAATTTTCTGGTTAGTTCCTGATTAAGATATTCTTTATAGTATTATTGTTGCTGAAGGCACCATTTACATTAAAGGATTAAAGCAACATGGGAAGTAAAGTAAAATTATTATTAAAAGGGAGAACTAAAAGATTCTTGGTGTCAATTTATCAGTGAAAGATCTTGGGTACTTTAAGTTAGATCCAATAGAATATATCTTCTCAAACTCATCATGAATATACTCTGGACTGCAAATACGTAATGCCGTAAGGAACATAGATTGAAATGATGGTAATTTAACTCTGTCATGTTGAGATGAGTAATAATAGATATATGAGCGTACATTGGTAGGTTTTCTGTATATGCTAGACGTTAACTTGTTTCCTTGCCTATGGATCATGCAATCTAAAAATGGTAACATACCATTATTTTCATTTTCTAAAGTAAATTTGATGGAAGGCATTAAATTGTTAAGTAAGGGGAGAAATATTTGTAAATTATTATTTGTTGGCCAAACACTAAGAACATCATCTACATACTTAGACCAAATTGCATTAGAAGGTAAGATATCCTTTTGTAATTGTTTCAAAAAATTCCATATAAAGATTACTTATTACAGGTGAAAGAGGGTTACCCATTGCCATACCAAATTTTTGCGCATAATAATCTCCAATTTAATTGAAATACACAGTCTTTTATACACAGTTTTATCAGTTCAATGAAAACAGACCTTGAAACATGTAAATGAATATCATCCAAAACATCAAATAGATATTCGAAAAGGTCATCTACTGCAACTTTTGTGAAAAGTGAGGAAACATCAAAGGTAATAAGTTTGTAATAAAAATTAACATTGATATTGTTAAGCTTGTTAACTAGATCTATATTGTAATTCAGCTGAATGTTATATTTCTCTCTTGTGTCTCCCCTTATGATGTGATTATTACATGAAAGTGCACTTGGGAACTTAACGTGTTTCATTTTCCCCGTGGACTCATAGGAATATATATTCCATTAAAGAATGAATATTTTATCCCTGGGGATAGGGGAGAAAGAATACTTCCCACGTATTCCCTGCTTGTCTTAGAAGATGACTAAAAGGGAAGGGAGCTGGAAATCCTCCCCTCTCATTTTTAATTTTCCAAAAGAAGGAACAGAGAAGGGGGCCAAGTGAGGATATTCCCTCAATGACTCAGTCCTCTGTTCTTAATGCTACCTCGCTAATGTGGAAAATGGCGAATAGTATGAAAATATGTAATACCCTGGTTCAATCCATTGACAGCACGTCGACCCTGGTATACCACATCGTTCCAATTCACTCTATTCCGTGCACGCCTTTCACCCTCCTGCATGTTCCGATCACTCAAAATCTTTTACACTCCATCTTTCCACCTCCAATTTGGTCTCCCACTTCTCCTCGTTCCCTCCACCTCTGACACATATATCCTCTTGGTCAATCTTTCCTCACTCATTCTCTCCATGTGACCAAACCATTTTAAAACACCCTCTTCTGCTCTCTCAACCACACTCTTTTTATTACCACACATCTCTCTTACCCTATTATTACTTACTCAGTCAAACCACCTCACACCACATATTGTCCTCAAACATCTCATTTCCAGCACATCCATCCTCCTGTGCACAACTCTATCCATAGCCCACGCCTCGCAACCATACAACATTGTTGGAACCACTATTCCTTCAAACATACCCATTTTTACTTTCCGAGCTAATGTTCTCGACTTCCACACATTCTTCAAGGCTCCCAGGATTTTCGCCCCCTCCCCCACCCTATGATCCACTTCCGCTTCCATGGTTCCATCCGCTGCCAGGTCCACTCCCAGATATCTAAAACACTTTACTTCCTCCAGTTTTTCTCCATTCAAACTTACCTCCCAGTTGACTTGACCCTCAACCCAACTGTACCTAATAACCTTGCTCTTATTCACATTTACTCTTAACTTTCTTCTTTCACACACTTTACCAAACTCAGTCACCAGCTTCTGCAGTGTCTCACATGAATCAGCCACCAGCGCTGTATCATCAGCGAACAACAACTGACTCACTTCCCAAGCTCTCTCATCCCCAACAGACTTCATACTTGCCCCTCTTTCCAAAACTCTAGCATTTACCTCCCTAACAACCCCATCCATAAACAAATTAAACAACCATGGAGACATCACACACCCCTGCCGCAAGCCTACATTCACTCAGAACCAATCACTTTCCTCTCTTCCTACACGTACACATGCCATACATCCTCGATAAAAACTTTTCACTGCTTCTAACAACTTGCCTCCCACACCATATATTCTTAATACCTTCCACAGAGCATCTCTATCAACTCTATCATATATATATATATATATATATATATATATATATATATATATATATATATATATATATATATTTATTTATTTATTTATTTATTTATATATTTATTTTGCTTTGTCGCTGTCTCCCGCGTTTGCGAGGTAGCGCAAGGAAACAGATGAAAGAAATGGCCCAACCCACCCCCATACACATGTATATACATACACGTCCACACATGCAAATATACGTACCTGTACATCTCAATGTACACATATATATACACACACAGACACATACATATATACCCATGCACACAATTCACAGTGTCTGCCTTTATTCATTCCCATCGCCACCTCGCCACACATGGAATACCATCCCCCTCCCCCCTCATGTGTGGGAGGTAGTGCTAGGAAAAGACAACAAAGGCCCCATTCGTTCACACTCACTCTCTAGCTGTCATGCAATAATGCCCGAAACCACAGCTCCCTTTCCACATCCAGGCCCCACAGAACTTTCCATG
The DNA here is from genome assembly GCF_036320965.1 of Panulirus ornatus. Classification (NCBI taxonomy): domain Eukaryota; kingdom Metazoa; phylum Arthropoda; class Malacostraca; order Decapoda; family Palinuridae; genus Panulirus; species Panulirus ornatus. The sequence continues at coordinate 60,985,726 of NC_092233.1, forward strand.
GTTTACCCCAGACGCTTCACATGCCTTGATTCAATCCATTGACAGAACATCGACCCCAGGTATACCACATCGATCCAATTCACTCTATTCCTTGCCTGCCTTTCACCCTTCTGCATGTTCAGGCCCCGATCACTCAGAATCTTTTACACTCCATCTTTCCACCTCCAATTTGGTCTCCCACTTCTCGTTCCCTCCACCTCCGACACACATATCCTCGTGGTCAATCTTTCCTCACTCATTCTCTCCATGTGCCCAAACCATTTCAAAACACCCTCTTTTGCTCTCTCAACCACGCTCTTTTTATTTCCACACATCTCTCTTACCCTATTATTACTCACTCGATCAAACCACCTCACACCACATATTGTCCTCAAACACCTCATTTCCAGCACATCCACCCTCCTGTGCACAACTCTATCCATAGCCCACGCCTCGCAACCATACAACATTGTTGGAACCATTATTCCTTGAAACATAGCCATTTTTGCTTTTGGAGATAATGTTCTTGACTTCCACACATTCTTCAAGACTCCCAGGATTTTCGCCCCCTCCCCCACCCTATGATTCACTTCCGCTTCCATGGTTCCATCCGCTGCCAGATCCACTCCCAGATATCTAAAACACTTTACTTCCTCCAGTTTTTCTCCATTCAAACTTACCTCCCACTTGACTTGACCCTCAACCCTACTGTACCTAATAACCTTGCTCTGTGTGTGCGTGTGTGTGTGTTATATGGTTGCGAGGTGTGGGCTATAGGTGGAGTTGTGCGGAGGAGGATGGATGTGCTGGAAATGAGATGTTTGAGGACAATATGTGGTGTGAGGTGGTTTGATCTAGTAGGTAATGAAAGGGTAAGAAAGATGTGTGGTAGTAAAGCGAGTGTGGTTGAGAGAGCAGAAGAGGGTGTTTTGAAATGGTTTGGTCACATGGAGAGACTGAGTGAGGAAAGATTGATAAAGAGGATATATGTGTCAGAAGTGGAGGGAACGAGGAGAATGGGAGACCAAATTGGAGGTGGAAAGATGGAGTGAAAAAGATTTTGAGTGATTGTGGCCTGAACATGCTGGAGGGTGAAAGGCATGCAAGGAATAGAGTGAATTGGAATGATGTGGTATACTGGGGTCGATGTGCTGTCAATGGATTGAACCAAGGCATATGAAGCGTCTGGGGTAAACCATGGAAGGTTTTGTGGGGCCTGGATGTAGAAAGGGAGCTGTGGTTTCGATGCATTATACATGAGAGCTAGAGACTGAGTGTGAACGAATGTGTCCTTTGTTGTCTTTTCCTTGCGCTATCTTGCGCACATGCGGGGGAGGGGGTTTTCATTTTATGTGTGGCGGGGTGGCGACGGGAATGAATAAGGGCAGACTATGAATTATGTACATGTGTATATATGCATATGTCTGTGTGTGTATATATATGTATATGTTGAGATGTATAGGTATGTATATGTGTGTGTGTGGAGGTGTATGTCTATACATGTGTATGTGGGTGGGTTGAACCATTCTTTGTCTGTTTCCTTGCGCTACCTCGTTATTGCGGGAGACAGCAACAAAGTATGATAAATATATATATATTTATATACCCTTGCATGACTCAGGTGCCCATTTTATTGAACAACCCATAGGGGTGGATGAACAACTGGGTTGTTTGTGGACTAATTGCTGCAACCAGGATTCAAACTAATGCACTTGACCCTGAGTGGCCTGTAAATGCATTATGGTTGGGAGCACTAACCAATACACCATGGGTGTGGGAATTCATTAATTATGGAGACTGTTGCTGTGACCAACCCCATAAGGAAGTTCCAGCTGGGACGGGTGTCAGAGATATAGATAGATTTTGATGGTGCCTGCATTGTTTCTTTGCTGAGCTTGTTCAATTTTTCTACTGCTATATTGCTTTAGAAATATTTCTCACCTTTCCCTCTTTGAAATTTTATTTGGTTTTATTGTGATAGGTAGATATGTATGTTGTCAGAATCACTTTTGGTATTTTGAAATATGTACATATTTTTCAGGTGTTGCTGCCAAGAACATGTGGACTTAACGAAGAAACCATGTGAGAAATATTTTGAAAACCAAATCTTTATAAAATTTTAACCTATTAGATATTTAAGCAAGTTCATCGAAAACCAAATTTCCAAAGCATTGTTAAGATGGTGATACAAGACCTCCAGCGTTTCTTAGAATCACAAGTGCCAGGTGCTTGTGTTCCAGTGGATCTTTTAAAGATTGCCAAGAGTGTTGGGATTAGGCGTGGCAATCAGCGCAATGCTCCAAGGGGTGGATATGGCCATGCACCACTCACTCTTGTGGTGGATGGAGAATATTGTCTTGACCGACTGTATGGAGGTTTCTTTTCAGGTGAGTTAGTTATTTAGTAATTTTTTATATAAGATGGTGTCTGTTTAATGGATGGATGTTTTGTGCACATGTGATGTGCAGCAGATTTTCCAAATTTACCCAAAAATATCTTATCTTATTTCTCATGTTGTTAAAGTACAGTATAATTATTTTGAATTGCTTCTTCGATTTTTACAAGTGTACTTAAGTTTTAAAGAATCATTAGTTGAGTTGATTAGCAGGTGTCTTTAGGTGTGCATAGACATTCTTGAGTTATCTTGATATCATCAGTGTAGCTTTACAGAGCTTAAAATATATCCCCATGAGATATGTTAGACACATTGGGAAGGGATGTAATTCAAGGACATTTTTACTGCTGTTCTTAAATGAAGGTGATGTTAGCCTTGCTCGTATTGCAGGTGTTCCTGTTGCATGCAGCACCTCATTTTCTTCATGCATCTTCTCTTTTAGTTTCAGAAAATCTGAATTAATGCTAGTCCATGAGTTAGATGGGAACTTACTGAAGAGAAGTGTAAAGAAATAGTTCCCGAAAGTTACGAGTTACTGTGTCATTTACCTGCTGTAATTTGATTTTTTGAACAGATGTTGATCATGACTAGATAAGAATTCCAGTTCTTTCTGCCATTTCCCCCTGAATTTTATTGAATATGTAGGTGATTACTAATTCATGCTTTAGGTAAGAACCTGCTGTACAGAATTGTGTAAAAAAATATTTGAAAAATATTATTTCCTGGACTATTCACCCATTATAAGTAGAATGTTTTAAACTGATGATGTTCACAAACCAAGTATGAATTCAGTTGTTGCTAGTTTCTCCTGTATTTTTCTGAAAATGAAGTTGCTTATTAATTCATGCATTAGGTAAGAAACTGAAAAGTGTAGAAAAAATGTATGAAAAATACAATTTACCATATCATTCATTGAGTACTAGCTGAATGATTTTAACTAAAGGCTAAGATGATCATCTCATGATTATAAGTTTTACATTCTCTGTGGCAGTTTTATTTGTGTCTCCATTTTTTCCATTATTATTCTGAATACATGTAATACAATTATTGATGCATTAGATAAGAGCCAACTGGAAAGAAATGTGTTCTAAAATAAAATAAAATACAACTCATCAAACCATTGAGAGAGTATAAGTTTAGTGTTTCAAAAGGAATACCACCACAAGATAGATAAGAATTCCACCTCTTTCAGCAATTTTCTCTTGAATGTTTCTGACTGTACAGATAAGCATTAATTTATGCATTTTTTGAGAACCAACTGAAGAAAATTGTTTAGAAAAAAATATGTGAAAAATATAATTTACACTAACATTCACAGGTTACACCCCCTCCCTGACATACATCCGAGTTCTGTGTGACTGACCAGTCAGATCTCGAATGGACGTAAATTGGATGCATGTCAGCATGGCATTTAGAATTCATATACCTGTACAGTATTCATTTATCTTACTCAATTTCTATCATGATTATCTTCATGATTATCTTGTTTTATATTATCCAGCTTTATTATATGATTCTGTAGTTTCCTTTTACCTTTTGTTTAAGATTCTTTCATTCATATTTCATTTTTGTTGTTCAATTTATATTTTTTTCCGGTCATATGTACAGATGGTAGTAAGTCCCATAGGTTGTAAGTATGGGGCTCAGGTGTATACTTGAATGTTTTAGACTGACATTGCGAGCAAGGAAAGAATTCTATTTTCTATATATTTCTGAATGTGAAGATATTTGTTGATTCATGCATTAGGTAGGAATGTACTGAAGAGAAATGTAAAGAATTGGATGAATACAATTTACCATTTCATTCCCTGAGTACAGGTACATGTTTTCAGTTGAAGGCAATGTTAGTCTCTGAACACTTACACACTTGAACTGCAAGTTGAACACTTAGTATGACTATGACTGGGTGCAGTGGGGAAAGAAATGAGGGGGTGTATGAGAGATCTGTTATGGTGGGGAATGAACTGTGGATAGGAGAGTGAGTGAAACATAATTCTTTGAGGTGGTATAGGCATGCAGAAAGAGTGCAAGGTGGGGAATGTACAAGGAGAGTGTATAATAGTACTATTAAAGGTTGGTGTGAGAGGGAGACCACTTGTGACATAGGGAAATAGAGTGGAATACTACTGGAGGGACTGAAATGGTGGAAGAATGCTTGGAATGGTGTATGTGAGGGAGGCATGTAAGGGCAGGGGTAAGTGGAGACTCTTTTGTCCCTTGATGAGAGTTCCTGTAGGGAATTAGTGTTGGAGTTAGATAGATAGGCCAAAACACATTTGTTTAGAAGCAGAAGTTCTGGAATTTTTTTCATAATGGCTCCTCCCATGTTTTGTATTCATTGTACTATTGAAATTGTTGTACTTTGATTTAGCATTGTTTGAGGAGGGTTGATAAGGAATGATGAATTAACAAAACCTAACATTATATACTGATGAAAGAATGTTTTTCTTTCAGACTGGGTATGTGGTGGACAGTGGAATCGCATGGTGCAATTTTTGGCAGTGCTCATGCAAACAGTTCAAAACAACAATATAGAACTTGCTGTATTCTTCAATGGTGCTCTTGAACAGCAGCGATTAAATGAATGGGTTCGACAAGAGTGCTCTCTGCGAAAAAATATAAACTCGGTAATTGCCTTAACTATGTTTTATATTTTGATAATCTTCTTATTCAATAGTTGCCTTGTTATTCCGTAGTATTCATACAATAGTTTGCTTTTACAGCCAATATGACCCTAATTTTAACTGGGATTAGGCGAGGGCTTAGGAGTGCCATCTATTATGGTTGGTTTGAAATTACTTTTATTTTGTTTAGATGCATGAAAGGAAATTTGACTAACATATGCTTAGAAATAGCTCTCATTTAGCATTCATCATTGTTCTCAGATTTTATTGTATTTCAGGTGCTAAAACATGTGACTGTGAAAGGCACACCACCGCCCAAAGTATGGTGGGTTGCGCCTGTTGGTCTTCGCACTTGCCTCCGTATGGCTTTGCGACACCTCAACATACAAGTGGTTAGTCATTATGTCCCATATTTTGTCATATGTTTTATATTGATTAAAATTTGTGTACTGGGATTTTTGATATTCTTGAATAAAAGATTTTAGTACTTAATGTAGTAGAAGATGCCTGTGTCATCAAGTTTGATGCTTTATTTCCCATTCTTTGGTTGTGTGCAGGAAGCTCAAAAGTCTTATACATCTCAAGCATTAATTTTCGTAATATTTTCCAGTTGTGTACTATGGATGATCACCATCAGGAAGTAATTGCATTTTGCCGGGAGAACAACTACCATGGTCTTATGGCAGAAGATGCAGAGTACATAATTTTTGATCCACCCCGTTACTTTTCATCACACCAGCTCAAACTTACGTACAAGGTTTGTAGTTTGTCTGTTTAGCGTCAGGCAGGATGTTGTGGTCAAAGACATGTTCAGAATTATCTGAAAAGCTGTAAAGGTAGTTTTGTTAGAGGGAGATGTGTGAGAAAGATTGGTTGACACTTTGTAAGTAAGCAAAAGTGGTTTTTGTAAGCTTTCTCAAGTTTTTAGAGGACTGAATCAACATTATATTAGAAAGATGTGCATGAGTGACAAACTTGGCATTTAAGGAGCCAGCTCCGACAAAATATTAATGCATGTTTAAAAGTGATTGAGTGAAGGTATGTACAAAGCACAAGGTTGGGGAGGAGCTATTATGGTTTGAGAAGTGATAGGGGATATATGTTTGTCATGATGAATGTGTATTATAAATATTTAGAGTGCTATGTGTTAACATTGCCTTTTGGCAAAATGGTAGAAGCAATAGATAGAAGCAGTAGGATGGAACTTTGACTGTAGCATTAGGTAGAAAATTTTCTTTTTTAGGTTTAGGATGGTATGGAGTTGCTAGTTGTCTTTTTACTGCATGTGCAGTCTTTGCACAAAAGAATTGACAATTATAGTTGAAATTAGGCTTTTTTTGTCAGGTTTTATTCACATATCAAGTTATATTGGTGCATATATCATACATCTGATACCATGGTTCAGCCGTAGAAGTCAGATGACATGATTTCCCACCTCATTTACCCCATGTTGATGAGAGGGTAGGAATGAAGCCTCTTGATTGCTGTTTTTTTGTGTTTGTGATATTTTTGACATATCTGTTCCAGAATGTATTTTTTTCTCTCCCACTGATCATAGATCCTAAGAAGTTTTCTCAGCAAGAAAAGGCTCGTATTCTTGCTTGGAAGTAAGAAATTGTTCTCCAGGTAAGATTTCAGGACATACTGGCAGGGCTGAGTTTACCATGAGGACACATACTTCGACTTCCTTTTACTATCATTCCTTACAAAAAGCTGGGACTGGTTGACCTAAGAAAACCTGATGAAGCATGAGATTTTGAAAAATGTATCCCCAAAGAGGTTATCACTTACCTTTCATGTCTCCATAGGTTGCGCAGATGTAGCTTTTTTTTTTTTTTTACAGGAGATGGTACTAGGAGGAAGTCTAAGAAAAGTATCTGGATGGTGAACTCATCCCTTTCAGTATATCTTTTAATCTTGCTTTGAAACATATTTTCTTAGTTAGGACTCTTTGATTTGTTACTGGTATGGGAAGAATATCAGTCGGAACAGAAATAGTGAAAATATCACTAAACATAAGGATGGTGAGCAAAAGTTGTGCCCCTCATCTCTCAATGCCATGCTGTAAGTGAGGTGGCAAATCATGCCATTTGACCTCTAATGCTAGAACATATGATGTCCCAGCATAAGCAAGTGATAGGATTTCTCTTAAGACTTGATTTGTGTAAGCCTTATTTTAAATTATTTTTTTTCAAAGGCTATGTCAATACTGATTGCTGGATACATTAGCTTGTGAAAGTCTGTATGGAGAAAGTTCATAGTGAATGTGAATGAAAATAAGGTAATGAGGTGCAGAAGGGAAACGAGACTGGATGATTTGACAGTAAGTTTGAATTAGGAGGATCTGGAAGGAGTCGAGTGCTTTAGGTACGTAGGAGTGGTCTTGACAGCAGATGGAACCTTGGGAGATGAAAGTGAGTTGTATGGTTATAGCAGGGGCTAAGGTTCTGGGTGTATGGAGGACTACTTGGGAGAAGTCATTGTTTGTTAGGGCAAAGATTTTTATGCTTGATGGTATAGTAGTCCTGAGAGTGTTTTTAGTGATGTCAGTCTCTGGCCCTGAATGCAAAAGAATGGAAGATCATGACAGTAGAATTGAAATGCTTGAGGACAGTATGTGATATGAGGAGGGCTGAACATATGAATGAGAGTGTAAAAGAGAATTGTGGTGGTAAATGCAATATAATTGAGAGCTGACTATGCTGAGCTGAAATGGTTTGGATGTATGGAGATGATAGCAGAGAAATCTGGACTAGGAGAATTTACATCAGATTTAGAGGGAGAAATGGGAAGAGGGTTGGTTAGCAAAAGGAGATGGAAGGAGAGAGTGAAAGAGGCTATAGGTTATTGGGCTCTGAACATTGAGGAGGGTTAGATTTGTGCATGGGATGGAACAAATTGGATTGGTATGTTATAAGAGAGGGAGGGCAACCTGTAGTCAGTTGGCTGAACCAGTGCATTTAAAGTTGTCATTGTAAACCATGTTTGAGTCCATGGGGCTTGGCTGTGGATGGCAGGCTCTGTTTTCTCTTTATTGTATACATCTTGAGAGTGCATGAGTGTGTGCAAATGAGGCAGTTGTGTATGTGTTTCTGACCTACATCACTAAGGTGGAAGAAGTAGTTGTGTATAAGGAAGAATTAGTTGCACATACTGTACACTCTTGCTAACTTATGACAAAATCAGTCATATTATCTGATTTTTTTTTTTATATTGCAGGGTTCCCTAGAAACCAAAGAGTTTATCCTAGATGAAGTAGCTAAGGGATTAGGTCTTCAGCGTAACTACTTCTGCTTGCTGGCAGCTCTCTTGGGAAATTATCTACTTACTGAGGCAGATCTTAGGGACTTTTATGCATCACTTATTCCAGGCTATGACAAACAACAAGTAAGTTTATAGTGGTTTTAGTAATTTAAGGCTTAACTCATGAAATTTGTTTTGTCCTTTTGGTGTGTGGCTATTAGTTTTATCAATGAAAATATAAAAGTTATAAAAAGCATACTAAATCTTGTATGGAGTTGGTGCAAGGAATGTTGAAATGTAGATATTACAACCCATCCTCACTGTAAGAGCATTTGAGTTTTGAGAATCTGCTAAATGACTGAAGAGTTATGACCAACCTTTTCATACATGAGATGGAAGATCCAATCTTACAAGTACTAGTACATTGAAACCCTCATCTGGTAGCTCCTGCAGATGGCTAGTGATCTTTGTTCCCCCTTAGAACCAGTTAATATTTGATGATGATAAGACACTGGTGACAGATGATAAGAAAAGTATGGTTGAGAGCTGAAGAGGGTGTGGTGAAGTGGTTTTGACATAGGGAAAGAATAATGTGTAGAGATTGATAAAGTTGGTATATATCAACCCATACACCTCTCTTTTCTCTTTCATTAGGAACTTTACTTTGCCATCCTGCCACTCGCCACCCTGTCTCACTTGGCCACCTCACACCTCCTGCAAGCCACATGCTTTTGCATTTGCCAGCAGGGCTTCCCTAGATATCTCCCATTCCTCACTTTTTTACCTTGTTTGCTCTCACCTCTTGACATTCTACATCCAGTCTCTCTTGGTCTTTCTTACAAGTCTCTTTTCCAAGCTCACTTACTTTCACCACACTTTTCTTGCTCATGTCGTTTCCTCTCCCAGAAATCTATACCCTTGACTCCACCAGCTAATGATCAGACAGCCCACCAGCTACCACTTTCCACACAATCACATTTAAGAGACTCTCTTTTGTACACATATGAATTAGTATGTAATCCAGGAACACTCTCTTTCAATCTTTTCCACTTGCCCCCATATGCTTATTCATGTCCCTCTTTTTAAACTAGGTATTCCCAATTACCAGTCCTTTTTCAGCACACAGCTCCACAAGCTGTTCACTGTTTCTATCCACCTCACTGAATTCCCCATGCTCCCTAGTTATATGCTTTTACTGCCACTTTACTCACTCTTGGTTTAAATCTTCTGTTGCTAATACCTACTGTCTTGCATCAAAACTGCTGACACACTCATACAGCTACTCCCAAAACACTTGCCTTTCATCATCTTTCTCCTCATGGCCAGGTGCCTAAGCACTAATAATCACCCATCTCTTGCAGTCCGCTTTCATTTTTACCCTCATTGGTGTGGAGCTCACTTCCCTACAGTCTTTCACTCATTTCCACTACTGCTTTAGCAATAGGACTATCCCTTCCTTAGCTTTTGCCTTCATGCCAACCCGACTATTCCCCAAAGACATTCCCAAACTACTCTTCCCATTTGCATTTACCTTTGAGCTTTGTTTCACTAAAAGCTAGAGCATCCAGGTTCCTTTCCTCAAAAGTACCTCTTATATCTCTTTTCTCCTCATCTTGCTTACATCCACACACATTCAGTCATCCCAGTCGGAGCCTTCGAGGAGAAGCATTGAGCATTCCTCACTTGGCTCTTTCTTCTGTTCCATCTTTTAGAAAGTAAAACTCAAAAAGGGGTTGTTTCCAGTCCCCCACTCCCACCCCTTTACATCACACAGTGAATGCAGAAGTAGAGTTCCTCCCATATCAGGGATAATATATGAGATGGGTTTGCTGAAATGGTTTGGAGTGAGGAGGGTTGACAAAGGAGCTATTTATGTCAGAGGTGGTAGGGACAAAGAGAAGTGGGAGACTAAAGTGGAGAGTGGAGGATGGAGTGAGAGATATTATTTGCACGTGAGCATGCAGGAGAGGTAATGGCTTGCATGGGATATAGTGAATTGGAACAGAATTGGAACAATATGGTCTGCAGAGGTCGATAAACAGTTAGTGGACTGAACTAAGGCATGTGAAGCACTCAGGGGAAACCATGGAAAGGTCTGAGGGGCCTGGGGCCTAGTTGAGGATAGGAGGCTGTGGTTTCAGAGCATTGAACACGACAGCCAGAGAATGGATGCGAGTGAATGCAGCCTTTTGTCGTCTGTTCCTGGCGCTACCTTGCTAACGCTGGAAATGATGATCAGTAATGGAATAAGATATAAGAGATGTGTATTTGTATGTCTCCAGGACTGAGCTTACCCATAAAACTCATAAAGAGGTTAGTTACATATGGCCTTTCTCTGAAACTATGCGGACTCTCACTTAGGAAATTTCTCCAGCACAGAAAGTCATCTACATACTTTTTGATAATATTTTCCAGTATCTTACACACCACATATGTTAGTGAGACTGGTGTGTATTTCAGTACTTGTTCCTGGTCTCCTATCTTATATATAGGTATGATGTTTGTCATATTCCATAACCTTGCCACTATTCTTCTCTTCAGTGACATCTTTAACAGTAATTCAAGTGGTTTTTCTAGTGTATCTGCACACATCTTTAGCACATTTGATGTAATTTCATCAGTACCATGGGCTTTGTATGAATGTGTGTGTGTGTCAGTGTGTGTGTGTGTGTGTGTGTGTGTGTGTCTGTGAGCAAATGGGGAAGGAAATGGCTAACAAGTACAAAAGAAAAAGAGCGATTATGCATGTTTATATATATATGATTGGAAGAATGCATGTATAGTGTTATTATATAAAGGCAAGGGGGATAAAGGTGAATGATCAAATTGCAGAGGTATAAGGTTGTTGAATGTACCTGGTAAGTTGTATGGGAGAGTAGTGATTGATAGAGTTAAAGCATGTACAAAGTGTCAGACTGGGGAGGAGCAATTTTTGTTTCAGAAGTGGTATAGGATGTGTGGATCAGGTGTTTGCTTTAAAGATTGTGATTGAGAAATACTTAGAGAAACAGGGATTTATATGTGGCATTTATGGATCTGGAGAAAGCATGTGATAGGGTTGATATAGATGCCTTGTGGGAGGTCTTAAGGATATATTGTGGATACAAAGTATATGTACAAGGAGGAAGAGAAGAGCGTGAGTGGTTCCAAGTGAAGGTTGGTCTGCATCAGGGATGTGTGATGTCACCATGGGGTAGGAAGGGAAGTGTGAGTGTTTTCGAGAGAGGAGTGAACATGCAGTCTGTGGGGGATGAGTGGCTTTAGGTAGTGAGGCAGTTGTTGTTTGATGATGATACTGGACTGATGGCAGATTCAGATGAGATGCTGCAGAAATTGGTGACTGAGTTTGGAAGAGTATGTGAAAGGCAGAAGTTGAGAGCAACTCTGAATAAAAGCTAGGTTATGAGTTTTATCACGGTAGAGGGGTAGGTTGAATTAATTAGTGTGTGAGTTTGAATGGAGAAAAATTGGAAGTGAAATGTTTTCGATACCTGGGAGTAGACATTGTGGCACATGGAACCATGGAATTGGAAGTAGAGTCATAAGGCAGGTAAAGGAGTGAAGGTTCTGGGAGCACTGAAGAATGTGTGGGAAGAGATATCATTGTTTGGGTATGTTTGAAGGTCTAGCAATCCCAGCAATGTTATATGGGTGTGAGGCATGGGCTGTAGATGAGGAAATGAAATGTTTAAGGACATTATTTGGTGTCAGGTGGTTTGATTAAGTAATAAAAAGTTGAAAGAGAGATTTGGTAATGAAAAGAATGTGGTTCAGAGAGATGAAGAGGGTATGATGAAATACTTTGGACATATGGAGAGAATGAGTGAGGAAAGGTTATCAAAGAGGATATATTTGTCAGAAGTGGAGGGAACAAGGAGAAAGGGAATCCAAATTGGAGGTAGAAGGATAGAGTGAAAAAGATAGCGAGTAATGCAGGAGGGTGAAAGGCATGCATGGGATAAAGTGACTAGGGATGATATAGCATATGTGGGCTAACATGCTGTCTGTGGACTGAACCAGAGCATGTGAAGTGCCAGGGTAAACAATAGAAAGATCTGTTGAGCCTGATTGTGGTTATTAAGCTGTGGTTTCAATGCATTACATATGACAGCTAGAGAATGGATGTGAGCAAATATGGCCTTTCTTAATCTGTTCCTGGTAACACCTCTCTAATGTGGGAAATGACACTTTTATATGAAAAAAATGTTTGATATTTTCTAGGTAAGTGAGGCATGAAAAAATGTTTGATATTTTCTAGGTGAGTGAGGTAGCATCCAGAACTGACACCTGAGCTTTAGAGGATATAGGATCCTCATTTGGCTCTAACCTGTTTTCCTTCTTTTGGAAAGTAATAGAGGAGGGAAAGATTTCCAGCCCCCTACTCCTGCCCTACTCAGTTGCCTTCTATAACATGGCTGTAGATACATACATAGTGCTTTTTCTCCCTTATCCCCAGTGTTGGAAATGAAATGTTTGAGGACAATATGTGGTGTGAGGTGGTTTGATCAGGTAAGTAATGAAAGGGTAAGAGGGATGTGTGGTTGAGAGAGCAGAAGAGGGTGTAGAAATGGTTTGGACATATGGAGAGAATGAGTGAGGAAAGGTTGACAAAGAGGATATGTGTGTCAGATTTTGAGGGAAAAAGGAGAAGTGGGAGATCAAATTGGAGGTGTAAGGATGGAGAGAAAAAGATTTTGAGTGACTGGAGTCTGAACATACTGGAGGGTGAAAGGCATGCATGGAATAGAGTGAATTAGAACAATGTGGTATCTCCTTGTAAACCCTGTCTTGAAATATTTTCAAATTCCTAGACCTTGCCTGATAACACATGGTAAATAGGTTGTTGGCTTGTATAGCTGCAGAACTTTATTGAAAGTTTTGGAATGCTTGGCAAAACAATCTTCTCATTTTGTGTTAGGAGACATGTATGTGCAGTGAGGTAGCAGAATCATTTGGGTAAAGGTATTTTTATGGGACATCATTTGAAGAAAATGGGTGACAGTAATAATTTAAGTATTGAGTACCAGCAGTGAAGAGCTACATAATGGGTGTTATTGAAAAAAATATGTTTATATGGTAAAAGATTATAAAAGACTATTTTTTTATTATATTGTTTTGAAGCATTTTAACAGTATATCCCATTACCTACCCAGTTCTTATTCCTTGGGATAGGGGAGAAAGAATACTTCTCACATATTCCCTGCATGTTTTAGAAGGTGACTAAAAGGGGAGTGAGCGGGGAGCTGGAAGTCCTCCCCTCCTGTTTTAATTTTCTTAAAGAGGGAACAGAGAAGGGGGCCAAGTGAGGATATTCCCTCTAAGACTCAGTCCTCTGTTCTTAATGCTACCTTGCTAATGCTGGTAATGGCAAATATGTATGAAAAAAAAACCCTACCCTCTTCTAAGATTTATAGATTTACTGATTTGATAATTTGTTTCAAAGTCTTCATGAGAGAGAAAGTTATTACTAACCAGGAAACTTCTGTTATTTACTGTATTTAATGAGATGTAAGTAAGTGATTTAGTATTTATGACCTAATGATTTTATGTGATGACTCAACAGACGCCACAAGAGGATGTTATACGGGCAGTTGTCAAGTTTATTGTGAATCGATGTGATGTTAATAACTTGTTGACAATTGGGGCCCAAGTTTTTGGATCTATCAGCGATCCTCGTGTAGCAAAGTTCAAAGAATCTGTGCAGTACTTCCTCAACGGTACGAAAGATGGTTTCCTTCGCTACAAACCATTTCCTTCAGGTTTGTTTTTATTACTGTTACAGGACCATTAATCAGTCATGATACTTTAGTTGTGTAGTGTGTTTTGTTTATAGCGATGGTTAGAGTCAGTCAGTGCATTAGATTTGTGGTTTGGATGAACCAGAAGATGGTGAAAGAACTGCAAAAGAGAGCAGAGAATGAATGTATCATGACTGGTGAGCACATGGGAAAGGAGAAAGTAAGGATCACATTGGGATCTACTTTGAAATCTTTCCTAGGATTGTTTTTTTTTTATACTTACTCCCTTTCTCTTTTTAGTGAGGTAATACTTTTGGAAACAGATGATCATATTGGGAGTTAATGTTTCTCTCCTCTTTGGTCTGTCCTGTGAGTATGCAGTATATTCCTTTGGAATATTTGTGTCAAAATGTACCTACTCTCATAATTTGGTGAATAGGTGCTAGCTTTCAATCATACCATAACAACAATCCTGAGGTATTTGCAACAGCTTGTTCATTTGACTGTTCCACCTTTATTGTAGCTAAGGTCTCATAAATCTAGTGTCTTTTTGGTTGCTCTTCCCTGCACCTTTTCTATTAGCTCTTCTTGTTCATTTCTAGTTTATTTACATGTTATATTCTTTGGTTGCTCTATGCCTACATTTCTCAAAGAACTGTTCACCGTTCACTGTCCACATCATCACTCTTTTAAAAACTAAAGGTCATGATCAGGTCATCCCTCACTCTTCAGTCTTCCATGGTGGGCAGATGTAAAGCCTCTAGCCTTTTCTTGTAACTTTGGATCTTCTCTATTTGCTCTTTGTTGTTCTTTAGGTGCACTTACCAAATTTGAGAAGCATATTCTAGTTTTGGCCTTATGTAGTATATGAATGGCTTGTGTGTGTGTGGAACTACTATTTGTGTCTTTCATAGAGTTTTACAGTTGTGTTGTCCCGTCTCTTAACCTTGCATATATGTATCATAGCTTTACTCCTACACACACACACACAAGCCTAAGCCAGCATCCCATTTATCTACCAACCCTGAGGGGAGGAGGAACACCTAGGTTGGGTGTGGGTTGACTCTCCTGGTCAGGATTCAAACCTGGTGTGTGCTGAATCAGGATCAGTAATGCTGTCCGCTACACTATTGAGGGCTTTGTATGTGTAATTACCTATGTGCTGCATGGGGAGGAAGTTTTCACTCATGATGGCCCCTTGTTTTTAACATCTTTACTATCATACAACTTCTTACAGTTATGTATGCTGTCTGCATTAACCATGTCCTCAGTCATTCTGTTCCATTCACTCAGCACTCTTGTACTACAAAAATACTTCTTTACATCTTTTTTTTAACAAGTTTCTTATTCAATTTCATGTTATGTCCTTTGGTTTCTCTATTCCCACCCCTCTTGAAGAACTGTTCCTGTTTTGTGTCATCACAAGCTTAAAGGTTGTGAAAAGATCACTCTTCTCTCTTCCAAGGTGGGCAGATTTAAAGCCCTTAAACTTTTCTCTGTAACTTAGCTCATTTAATTTTGGTACCATGTTTACTGCCCTCCTCTGGATGTTCTCTGTCAGTTCTACGGGCTTTTTTAGGTGCAGTAACTTCTTGAGAAGCATGTTATAGTTTTGGCCTTGTGTAAGATATAAACAGCTCCTTAAAAGTATTTCCTTGTGTGTGTGTGTGTGTATGTAATGACCTATCTGTACTGTATGGAGAGGGAATTTTACACTTTAGGAGCCCTATCTCATAAAGATTCCCTGTTATCATGGGGAATGACATACTCGTGTTGCCTTGTCTCTAAACCTTAAATACACATGCATATATATACTCCCTTGCTTATGCCAGGTTCCTAATCATTGACCAGTCCCAAAGAGTTGGACAGATAGGTAGGCTTGCCGTGAGCCAGTTGCCCATTTTGGCTTTTTGCAGGTAGTTTACTTGTAATATGTGAATTATGAGGGCAACTTACTTGTAATATGTGAATTATGAGGGCAACAGGGTAACAAGTCTATGCCTTTTGCCCATCTGTATGTTGGGGATGGGGACCCCAGTTCTGGAGATAAATTCTCACAGAATGAACATTTTGTATGCATCTGATCCATCCCATAGAAGTGGGAATAGAATTAATGAGGGCAGATTGAAAATGGATATTCCCTCAAAGGCCCAGAACAGTCCTCTGTTCTTAACGCTACCTCGCTAATGCGGGAGATGGCGAATAGTATGAAAGAAAAAGAATATATATATACATATATTTTAATCTTCCAGGGAGAAGAGATGGGGGTCCACGGCATATACCTCATCAGCATTCAGTCTACAGACCGGAAATCCATGATCCAAAGGTAACATTTCAACATTTATTGGCTATATCTCATTTTCATTTTTTTTATTTACAAACACACTAATGAAAAATGCATAGGATTTTGCATAGTAACATGGAAAGCAATGTACTTTGTAGAAAAACATTTCTAACAAATTCTTCAAAAGCGGCAAAGTGATGCAGGTGTAATTAAGATTAAATACATTTTCGTATAAAAAGTTCATAATATTTTGCCTTTATATTCATCAGTTTCTTGAAATACTTGGTACTGGCAGCAGACTGTATGCAGAATGATAAAGTCTATCTTAAAGAAGTGTGTTAATGTTTTTAATTAGTAAGTTAGAGGTTCTACTAAGCTTTCATATTTGTAGATAGTGAGCATATATATTGATAGTGGTGCAGTATCTGATAGTTAGACAGGGCATTTGTAACATGAGATATATAATGTTTTGAAGATAGCCCTAATTTGATTCTACAGTCATACCTTAGAAATGCTTTTAGCATGTTTTAATTGTAATTAGTTGAACAGCTAACTTGAACGTGTAGTGCAGTGTTTTGTGTGTGAAAGATGTATGTGAGATGGGTTGGGTGTGTTGTGGTATAACAGGTGGTGTCCCACAGCACTCTGAAGGCCCAGGGAAACCTGACCACTCACCAAAGGGTGGAGGGTCGCTGGGCTTGCCCGTCCCAGGCTTGGCTGTTGTCCCTGAGAAGGAGAATGGGGACAATGGCAGTGGGAGTAGCAGCATAGGATGTAACTTTGTGGCACCTCCTCAAATAGTGATTGAGGTGACAGGCCCTGGGAGCCCCCAGAGCAGCAGTCGAGGGGGCAGTGGAAGTGGCTCTCTCTCTCCTGATGCTGCTCAGCTGGAACAAGCGCTTGAGTCTCGTCTTGTTGGTTTCACCATAGTAGTGACTGGGGAAGATGATGAACCACAGAAGCTGCAGGAGGATGGTGATAATGGGGAAAGGGTAACAGAAGGAAATGAAAAAGGTGGGGGAGAGACTGTGGAAATGATCTGTGAACAAATAAAAGAAGAGGAGGAGGAAGAAGAGCGGAAAGGGGACCTGACTGTGCAGCAGGCAGACCTAGATGACCACGACCACGACTCAGGTATATTATGTTAGTATCACAACTACACTGTAGCTCTGGAGTTTTCATTATTTATAGCTAGTATATTACTGTTTTTACATAATTTAGAATGATTAAAAGCATTGAGTTTTAGCATGACTTAATATACCTATTTTTGTTATTTGTTGCTTATTTTTTACTGAGGTATTGTTTATGATAAAGCTGAAAGATTTGCATGGGAATGTGTTTGAACACCTGTCCATTGTGGGGAAACATGCAGTTTTACCTCAGCAATGAGAACCTGCAAATTTGTGTCATACTTTTAGTTTCAAGTTACTAGTTTTAGGATATGTGTTGAATTCTTATCATATTTCATGGGCTTATTGATTTTATTGGTCTACATTTAGTATTTGAAGGTGGAAGCAGGTTTCCTATTTCTGAATAAATTCTTTTGTATTTTCTAACTCTCTTTCAAAAGCATTAGGAAGTGTTAGGATTCACAGAAAATTGGTGAGATTACTCTTTATTTCACCATTTTTTCCCCAGTTCATTTTTGAAATTGAGCTGATAAAACAAATAACAGTATATATTTACTAGAACAAGGAGTTATAGCTGATACTTATGATTTGAATTATCAATTGAATTACCCTATTCCCATCATGCATGGTAAATTGAAATAGTGAGGTTTTGGTACAGTATATACATACATATGCTCAAAATTTCTAGCTCCGCTGAATCAAGTACAGTTTTGATAAAACATTTAAAGAACCCGTAGCTTAAGTTGAAAAATTAATGTTATGGTATTTTGTAGAATTTTTATTTTGTTTGGTGACATGACTCATTTCCTTATAGCTCAGAGTTTTCTCTATGAATATCCATATTACTAGTTTTTTCACACTCTCTCCCTGTAGGTTATTGAATTATTGTGATTAGATTTTCATAAGGATTATGTTATTAAGGCATTTTTGTTTTCTAATATAGATTTGGTCATGAAATAAGTAAGTTCTGATTATATTTCATGGATTTGAAATCATTCCTTTAATATGTGTGTGGATAGGGAGCTGTGGTTTCAGTGTATTACACATGACAACTACAGAATGATTGTGAGTGGATGTGGCCTTTCTTCGTCTGTTTCCTAGGACTACCTCGCTGACACGGGGTGGCAATGCTGTTTCCTGCGGGTTGGAGTGGCGCTGGGAATGGATGAAGGCAAGCAAGTATGAATATGTAAATGTTTATATGTACGTTTTCTTTATTATACTTAATCACTGTTTTCTGCACCAGGAAACAGACAAAGAATAGCCCATCCACCCACATACACACACACACACCCACACACATATATGTATATATATATAGGACTGGTGATTGGGAATACCTGGTTTAAAAGGAGAGATATACATAAGTATACGTATGTAAGTAGGAGAGATGGCCAGAGAGCGTTATTGGATTACGTGTTAATTGATAGGCGTGCGAAAGAGAGACTTTTGGATGTTAGTGTGCTGAGAGGTACAGCTGGAGGGATGTCTGATCATTATCTTGTGGAGGCAAAGGTGAAAATTTGTAGAGGTTTTCAGAAAAGAAGGGAGAATGTTGAGGTGAAAAGAGTGGTGAGAGTAAGTGAGCTTGGGAAGGAGACTTGTGTGAGGAAGTACCAGGAGGTAAGGGGAGTGGGGAAGGAATGGGATGTATTTAGGGAAGCAGTGATGGCTTGCACAAAAGATGCTTGTGGCATGAGAAGCATGGGAGATGGGCAGATTAGAAAGGGTAGTGAGTGGTGGGATGAAGAAGTAAGATTATTAGTGAAAGAGAAGAGAGAGGCATTTGGATGATTTTTGCTGGGAAATAATGAAAATGAGTGGGAGATGTATAAAAGAAAGAGACAGGAAGTCAAGAGAAAGGTGCAAGAGGTGAAAAAGAGGGCAGATGAGAGTTGGGGTGAGAGAGTATCGTTAAATTTTAGGGAGAATAAATAGATGTTTTGGAAGGAGGTAAATAAAGTGCGTAAGACAAGGGAACAAATGGGAACTTCAGTGAAGGGGGCTAATGGGGAGGTGATAACAAGTAGTGGTGATGTGAGGAGATGGAGTGAGTATTTTGAAGGTTTGTCGAATGTGTTTGATGATAGAGCGGCAGATATTGGGTGTTTTGGTCGAGGTGGTGTGCAAAGTGAGAGGGTTAGGGAGGATGATTTGGTAAACAGAGAAGAGGTAGTAAAAGCTTTGCGGAAGATGAAAGTTGGCCAGGCAGCGGGTTTGAATGGCATTGCAGTGGACTTTATTAAAAAGGAGGTGACTGAATGGTTGACTGGTTGGTAAGGTTATTTAATGTATGTATGATTCATGGTGAGGTGCCTGAGGATTGGCGGAATGCTTGCATAGTGCCATTGTACAAAGGCAAAGGGGATAAGAGTGAGTGCGCAAATTACAGAGGTATAAGTTTGTTGAGTATTCCTGGTAAATTCTATGGGAGGGTATTGATTGAGAGGGTGAAGGCATGTACAGAGCATCAGATTGGGGAAGAGCAGTGTGGTTTCAGAAGTGGTAGAGGATGTGTGGATCAGGTGTTTGCTTTGAAGAATGTATGTGAGAAATACTTAGAAAAGCAAATGGATTTGTATGTAGCATTTATGGATCTGGAGAAGGCATATGGTAGAGTTGATAGAGATGCTCTGTAGAAGGTATTAAGAATATATGGTGTGGGAGGCAAGTTATTAGAAGCAATGAAAAGTTATTATCGAGGATGTAAGGCATGTGTACGTGTAGGAAGAGAGGAAAGTGATTGGTTCTCAGTGAATGTAGGTTTGCAGCAGGGGTGTGTGATGTCTCCATGGTTGTTTAATTTGTTTATGGATGGGGTTGTTAGGGAGGTGAATGCAAGAGTTTTGGAAAGAGGGGCAAGTATGAAGTCTTTTGTGGATGAGAGAGCTTGGGAAGTGAGTCAGTTGTTGTTTGCTGATGATACAGTGCTGGTGGCTGATTCATGTGAGAAACTGCAGAAGCTGGTGACTGAGTTTTGTAAAGTGTGTGAAGAAGAAAGTTGAGAGGAAATGTGAATAAGAGCAAAGTTATTAGGTACAGTAGGGTTGAGGGTCAAGTCAATTGTGAGGTAAATTTGAATGGAGAAAAACTGGAGGAAGTAAAGTGTTTTAGATGTCTGGGAGTGGATTTGGCAGCTGATGGAACCATGGAAGCGGAAGTGAATCATAGGGTGGAGGAAGGGGCGAAAATTCTGGGAGCCTTGAAGAATGCTTGGATGTCGAGAACATTATCTCCGAAAGCAAAAATGGGTATGTTTGAAGGAACATGGTTCCAACAATGTTGTATGGTTGCGAGGTGTGGGCTATGGATAGAGTTGTGCGCAGGAGGGTGGATGTGCTGGAAATGAGATGTTTGAGGACAATGTGTGGTGTGAGGTGGTTTGATCGAGTAAGTAATGTAAGGGTAAGAGAGATGTATGGAAATAAAAAGAGTGTTGTTGAGAGAGCAGAAGAGGGTGTTTTGAAATGGTTTGGGCACATGGAGAGAATGAGTGAGGAAAGATTGACCAAGAGGATATATGTGTCTGAGGTGGAGGGAACGAGGAGAAGTGGGAGACCAAATTGGAGGTGGAAAGATTGAGTGAAAAAGATTTTGAGTGATCGGGGCCTGAACATGCAGTAGGGTGAAAGGCGGGCAAGGAATAGAGTGAATTGGATCATTGTGGTATACCGGGGTCGACGTGCTGTCAATGGATTGAATCAGGGCATGTGAAGCGTCTGGGGTAAACCATGGAAAGTTGTGTGGGGCCTGGATGTGGAAAGGGAGCTGTGGTTTTGGGCATTATTACATGACAGCTGGAGACTGAGTGTGAACGAATGGGGCCTTTGTTGTCTTTCCTAGGGCTACCTCGCACACATGAGGAGGGAGGGGGATGGTATTCCATGTGTGGCGAGGTGGCGATGGGAATAAATAAAGGCAGACAGTATGAATTATGTACATGTGTATATATGTATATGTCTGTGTGTATATATATGTGTACATTGAGATGTATAGGTATTTATATTTGCGTGTGTGGATGTGTATGTATATACATGTGTATGTTGGGCCATTTCTTTCATCTGTTTCCCTGTGCTACCTCGCAAATGCGGGAGACAGCGACAAAGCAAAATAATAAGTAAATAAAAAATATTGTATTTATTTTTTGTTTTGCTTAGTCGCTGTCTCATGCTTTAGTGAGGTAGCACAAGGAAACAGACGAAAGAATTGGCCCAACCCACCCACATACACATGTATATACATACATGTCCACACACGCACATATACAAACCTATACATCTCAACGTATACATATATATACACACACAGACATATACATATATACACATGTACATAATTCATACTGTCTGCCTTTATTCATTCCCATTGCCACCCTGCCACACATGAAATAACAACCCCCACCCCCCCTCATGTGTGCGAGGTAGTGCTAGGAAAAGACAACAAAGGCCCCATTCGTTCACACTCAGTCTCTAGCTGTCATGTAATAATGCACTGAAACCACAGCTCCCTTTCCACATCCAGGCCTCACAGAACTTTCCATGGTTTACCCCAGATGCTTCACATGCCCTGGTTGAATCCATTGACAGCATGTCGACCCAGGTATACCACATTGTTCCAATTCACTCTGTTCCTTGCACACCTTTCACCCTCCTGCATGTTCAGGGCCAGATTGCTCAAAATCTTTTTCATCCTTCCATCTCCAGTTGGGTCTTCTGCTTCTCCTTGTTCCCTTCTTCTCTGCCACATCTTCTCTGCCACTTATATCCTCTTTGTCAATCTTTTCTCACTCATTCTCTCTTGTGTCCAAACCATTTCAACACACCCTCTTCTGCTCTCTCAACCACACTCCTTTTATTACTACACATCCCTCTTACCCTTTCATTACTAAATCAAACAATCTCACACCTCATATTGTCCTCAAACATTTCATTTCCAACACACCCACCCTCCTCTGCACAACCCTATCTATAGCCTGTGTCTCACAACCATATAACATTGTTGGAACCACTGTTTCTTCAAACATATCCATTTTTACTCTCCGAGATAATGTTCTCGCCTTCCACACATTCTTCAACACTCCCAGAACCTTTGCCCCTCCCCTACCCTTTGACTCGCATTCACTGCCATGGTTCCATCTGCTGCTAAGTCCACTCCTAGATATCTAAAACACTTCACTTCCTCCAATTTTTCTCCATTCAAACTTACCTCCCAATTAACTTGTCCCTCAACCCTACTGAAGCTAATAACCTTGCTCTTATTCATATTTACTCTCAACTTTCTTATTTCACACACTTTACCAAACTCAGTCACCAACCTCTGCAGTTTCTCCCCTGAATCAGCCACCAGTTCTGTATCATCAGCAAACAGCAACTAACTCTCTTCCCAAGCTCTCTCATGCACAACAGATTGCATACTTGCCCCTCTCTCTAAAACTCTTGCATTCATCTCCCTGACCACCCCATCCATAAACAAATTGAACAACCATGGAGACATCACACAAATATGTATGAAAAATTTGATACTTGATCTGTTTCCTGTGTTAGCGAGGTAGTGCCAGAAAGAGATGAGAAAAAGGCTACATTTGCTCACATCCATAAGCTCTGAAACCATAGCTCCCTGTCCAGGACTAGGCCTTACAGACCTTTCCATGGATTATACTGGATGCTTAACATGTTATGGTTTGATCCTGAGACAGTACATGGACATAATTCTATTTTATCGAATCCCATGGACACCTTTTGCCCTTCTGCTATGTGCATAGTAGTATGTTTTGTTTGTTAAGGTTAAGCATAAAAGCTTGGAGTACCCGTATGTTGCTTGTTTGACAGCTGCTTTTGAAGAACTTCATGCCTTATATATATCCTGTTAGATTTCATGAGTAATACTTTGAGGCTTTCTGAGATAAGCAGGGGAACACCTTTTTTTGGTTCATCCAGGTAATTTGAAATCCTTCTGTGAAGGAGCTTTTTATTTAGGATTAGAATATAGGTTTTGTTGGGTTAACCTGGCTTGTATGTCAGTCATTATATCAGAATGGTATTTCTTTGCTAGCCTTTCTGAGGAAGCTTTTTCTGAAGGAGTTTTACAGAGGCCTTTGATATTCCTCAGCAATTGGTCAACCATACCTTGGTTTAGACACTGAGGATCAGTCTTGCAGGTATTAGTCTTACTTACTGCAAGGTCAGAGATTGAAATGCCACATAATAACCTTGAGGTATGTATCTTTTCTCTTGGTGAAGAAGTTTTTCTCTAGCCTTTTTGCCTCCCAGGTGTTATTGCTCGCATAGCTTGCAAGACATTTACTTTGGGGAGGAAAGAGATGTTAAAAGAATGTAAAACTGTGGTGTCTTGTGAGCAAATTTTCCAATGTTTTTATCCATTCTTTTGTAGATCCAGTCTAAATTGATGGTAATTGTCAGGGTGGTGATATCCTTGTTCTGAAGAATTATGATATTGTCAGCCTGGTGCAGCCTGGTAGCTAGTGGAATAATGGCATACATTATATTTTATCACTGGGTGGTTACTGCTGATTGCAGGGGAGAGTTAACAGGGTGAGCTGTTGTTGCTACTGCTGTTTAGGTGCTTAATGAAGGGTGAGAGGCCATTAAACTCACCAGAATGTTCAGGCTAGAGACTTCAGAACCTCAGAGATTATAGAAAGTATCTTAGTTTTTTAATTCTTCAAAGATTTTTAGTTGCTTTTCTGCTAACACATTTAACATGATTTTTTGATGGAGTTAGGTTGTCAGTTGTGAAGTGGCCCATTAAGCTTGTCAGAGTTGATTGCCCATCTGTTTTGTAGAAAGACTCTGAACTTCTATTAGTCATCTGTTAGGAATTCATTTTGAAATTATAATTTGGATAGACATAATTTTGCTATGGCCTCAATGTTAGATACAAGAAGCTTTGATTTTTCTTTTGGAAAGGCATGGTGACGTGTGTCTACATTAATCTCTACATTATTTGTGTTAAATAACATATGTAAAGGAAAATAATGGTAGAGTTGATCAGTTATCTTGGAAATCATTCATTTGTTAAGTGTTGAATCTTAATTTTTGTTGAACTGCTTTGTTTTTTGTCCCAGTGAGTCATTGATTTTAAATTTGAAGTTTTTGCTATTGTTTGATTAATTTGTATAAGATATTTATTACATGTACTTTTTACCTTATCTCATTAATTTAAGAATGATTTTATTTTACCAGAAAAGATGTTCTGCATTGTTTAGATGATTATTGAAAGTTCTTGAAAATATGAAATATATAATTTTTAATAAAGCTTTAGTTTATAAGTCTGTAATTAAAAGAATTTGTGATATTTGAATAGCATCTTAGTGTGAGCTAAAGTATAGTTATGACATAGGTGGTGGCTGTCTGGGGTCAACTGCCTCAGGTTCTCCGGGTGCTTCCCTCTTGTTGTCATCCTCTTCCTCATCTAGCAACAGCTCTGCTGCATCACCTTATCGCCTCACTCCTGATGTGTCCTGGGCAGCTCAGGTGTACCGCTCCAATCATACTTCTGTAAGTTACTGTATGCAGATTGCTCAGTTGGTTTTTTATTTTTTTTTCTACTGTACCAAGGAGTACCCTGCGTGACGAGACATTTTCATTTCCTTGCATTATAGGTATTCATATTAGTGACCCCACCTCCCCCCCGGTGTCACCGATTATATCTCCTTTATTTTGGGAGTGTCATTTCCTTTTCAACATTTTTAAATTCCATTTTAAGAATATTGTTTTCTGTGCCTTACATGAGTTTTATAGATCAGTAATCATATGTGCTACCCTCCTGTATTACAGGATGGGTTATGCAGAACCTCGGTCACATGCCAGTTTTTGCATACTCTATCTTCACGTTTTAAGAGTGTTGTTCCCTGTTTATGAATATTCGTTGACTGTTGTATCTTTTTGCATTTTATCCTCTCATGGATGTATAACTTCTCATACCCTGTTTATGAATATTCCCTGACTGTTATACCATTTTAAATTTTATCCTCTCATGGATGTATTTCTTCTCATGTTAAATTATATTGTTTTTTTCTCTGTTCAACTTTCTTTTGGTATATCCAGGAATTTTTTATCATCTCTAATCAAAATGCCAGAGTCTGCTTTTCCATTACCATCACACATGTTGCATGCCTCAATGTCCTTGAGATTCCTACATCTTTTGGCACAAAGTTTGACTGTCAGCTACCATAGTTTTCCTCTTTTTTTTTTTTTACCAAATTTTCTGCTAATTTTTAAAAAGCGTTTTGCCTTGGTCACATCAGCTGGTGTGACATCTTGCCTTCTTGGTATGGAACCTTGCCCTTTTTTTGGCCAGCTTTTATTTTGACTTGTATACTAGTTAGTCTGAAAATGGAATTTACCATTTTGCCACATAAGAGCTAGAACAGGAAGTAGTTTTGAGCATCGGGTTTACATGAAAAAAACATCTTGTTATTGGTTGACATTGGAAGAAACAACCAACGGGAAAAAGAGTGCTGGCAAGGGATTTGGTAAACTTCTTTTTACTACATAGTACAAACATGATGCTTAAAGGGTGTAGAGATAAGTTCTGTGTTATGATACATTGTTATTTTATATGCCTTTTTGTTGTATGTTTAGTAATTTAATGCATTATATTTAAACAGATTAGTGTTTGGATTTTTTTTATGTGAGGTAGTTTAGCCAGAATAGGTTTCATTGGATGAGGGGGAAGTAGTCCATACCTGTGGTTTCCCTAATAAATGATGTCATCCAAAGTAAAGTCCTGGAATTCTGTCCACAAACATGCAATCTCTTCTTGTCACACATACACTTATCAACAAATAACACACAACTCATTCTTTGCAACTCTAGATTTTCCTATGGTGAGCTTTTTTGTGCCTTTTGGCGAAATGGTGGGAACAATAGGTAGAAGTTGTAGATTGGAATGTTAGGTAGAAGAAGTAGGTAGGTGCGTTAGGTAGAAGCAGCAAGTTGGAATGTTTGGCAGGAATTTTAGGTAGGTGCATAAGGAAGTAGAAGTTGGTAGGAACATTTGGTAGGAGCCTCTAAAAACACTGCTAGAGTTGCATTCTGCCAGTGGCCTGTTAAGGGTGAGGCACAGAAGGCTGAGAAGCAGCAGTGGAGTTTCAACAGTTATGGAGACTCTCACTGTGCCCACTTCCTTGAGGGAGTTCCCAAAGGAAATGGGCTTCAAAAGACAAAGAGAGATAGATAGTAAAGTCCTATTAATGGCTGACAATTTGAAGTACCAGTTAATGGGAAAGAATGCACTGGCAGGAGGTTTGGTAAGCTTACTATGCAGTGCATGACTGACACTTGAAGGGTGTGGGGATGAGTGTTGTGTAATTACATTATATTGTTTTATATGATGTTAGTTTTATTTTTAGTAATTTAATACATTCTTTCATGATCAGATTAGTAGTATTTTTTTATGTATACAACATGGCAAGCTCAGATGTTCCTGATTAAGTCTTCTCATACGTGCTGAAAGAATGTGCAGAGGCACTTGTTAGACCATGAGAAGTGTTGTTTGTTAAGTCATCAGTGGAAGGTGACATTCCAAGGATGTGGAAAAGGGCAGATATGGCTGTATTTAAAGAAAGCCTCATTAACTAGTGTGGTTTGTGAAACATTGGAAAAGGTAACTGGAAAACAATGACTACTTGCAAAGGAAAAGGTTTCACACTGGGAGACAGCATGGTATAGCAGTTAGTAGTCCTGACCATGACCCATCCATGGGCTGCCCAGGGTCAAGTGCATAGGTTTGAATCCTAGTTATGGCAGTTGGTCCACAGTCAACCCAGCTGTTCATCTACCCCTAGAGGTTGGTTGATATAATGGGTAACTGGCTCTGGCTAGGATTTTTTTTCAATATTCGCCATTTCCAGCATTAGTGAGGTAGTGTTAAGAACAGAGGACTGAGCCTTTGAGGAAATATCCTCCCTTGGCCCCCTTCTCTGTTCTTTTTTTTTGGAAAAGTAAAAAGGAGAAACTGCAGAGGTTGGTGACTGAGTTTGGTAAAGTGTGTGAAAGAAGAGAGTTGAGAGTAAATGTGAATAAGAGCAAGGTTATTAGGTTTAGTAAGGTTGAGGGACAAGTTAATTGGGAGGTAAGTTTGAATGGAGAAAGACTGGAAGTGAAGTGTTTTAGATATCTGGAAGTGGACTTAGCAGCGGATGAACCACGGAAACAGAAGTGAGTCACAAGGTAGGGGAGGGGGCGAAGGTTCTGGGAGTGTTGAAGAATGTGGGGAAGGCGAGAACATTATCTCGGAGAGCAAAAATGGGTATGTTTGAAGGAATAGTGGTTCCAACAATGTTATATGGTTGCGAGGCATGGGTTATAGATAGGGTTGTACAGAGGAGGGTGGATGTGTTGGAAATGAAATGTTTGAGGACAGTATGTGTTATGAGGTGGTTTGATTAAGTGATGAAAGGGTAAGAGATGTGTGGTAATAGAAAGAGTGTGGTTGAGAGATCAGAAGAGGGTGTGTCGAAATGGTTTGGACACATGGAGAAAATGAGTGAGAAAAGATTGACAAACAGAGTATATGTATCAGAGGTGGAGGGAACAAGGAGAAGTGGGAGACCAAATTGGAAGTGGAAGGATGGAGTGAAAAAGATTTTGAGCGATTGGGGCCTGAACATACAGGAGGGTGAAAAGCGTGCAAGGAATAGAGTGCATTGGAACGATGTGGTATACTGGGGTTGATGTGCTGTCAATGGATTGAACCAGGGCTTGTGAAGTATCTGGGGTAAACCATGGAAAGGTCTATTGGGCCTAGATGTGGAAAGGGAGCTGTGGTTTCAGTGCATTACACATGACAGCTAGAGACTGAGTGTGAATGAATGTGGCGTTTGTTGTCTTTTCCTAGCGCTACCTCACACACATGCGGGGGGAGGGAGTTTTCATTTCATGTGTGGCAGGGTGGCGACGGGAATGAATAAAGGCAGCAAGGATGAATTATGTACATGTGTATATATGTATATGTCTGTGTGTGTATATATATGTATATGTTGAGATGTATAGGTATGTATATGTGTGTGTGTGGACGTGTATGTATATACATGTGGATGGGTTGGGACATTCTTTTGTCTGTTTCCTTGCTCTACCTCGCTAATGCAGGAGACAGCGACAAAGTATAATAGGTAATTTTTTTTTTTTTTTTTTTTTTTTTTTTGCCGCTGTCTCCCGCGTTTGCGAGGTAGCGCAAGGAAACAGACGAAAGAAATGGCCCAACCCACCCCCATACACATGTATATACATACGTCCACACACGCAAATATACATACCTACACAGCTTTCCATGGTTTACCCCAGACGCTTCACATGCCCTGATTCAATCCACTGACAGCACGTCAACCCTGGTATACCACATCGCTCCAACTCACTCTATTCCTTGCCCTCCTTTCACCCTCCTGCATGTTCAGGCCCCGATCACACAAAATCTTTTTCACTCCATCTTTCCACCTCCAATTTGGTCTCCCTCTTCTCCTCGTTCCCTCCACCTCCGACACATATATCCTCTTGGTCAATCTTTCCTCACTCATTCTCTCCATGTGACCAAACCATTTCAAAACACCCTCCTCTGCTCTCTCAACCACGCTCTTTTTATTTCCACACATCTCTCTTACCCTTACGTTACTTACTCGATCAAACCACCTCACACCACACATTGTCCTCAAACATCTCATTTCCAGCACATCCATCCTCTTGCGCACAACTCTATCCATAGTCCAAAGCCTCGCAACCATACAACATTGTTGGAACCACTATTCCTTCAAACATACCCATTTTTGCTCTCCGAGATAATGTTCTCGACTTCCACACATTCTTCAAGGCTTCCAGAATTTTCGCCCCCTCCCCCACCCTATGATCCACTTCCGCTTCCATGGTTCCATCCGCTGCCAGATCCACTCCCAGATATCTAAAACACTTCACTTCCTCCAGTTTTTCTCCATTCAAACTCACCTCCCAGTTGACTTGACCCTCAACCCTACTGTACCTAATAACCTTGCTCTTATTCACATTTACTCTTAACTTTCTTCTTTCACACACTTTACCAAACTCAGTCACCTGCTTCTGTAGTTTCTCACATGAATCAGCCACCAGCGCTGTATCATCAGCGAACAACAACTGACTCACTTCCCAAGCTCTCTCATCCCCAACAGACTTCATACTTGCCCCTCTTTCCAAAACTATATATATATATATATATATATATATATATATTTTTTTTTTTTTATCGCTGTCTCCCGCGTTTGCGAGGTAGCGTAAGGAAACAGACGAAAGAAATGGCCCAACCCACCCCCATACACATGTATATACATACGTCCACACACGCAAATATACATACCTACACAGCTTTCCATGGTTTACCCCAGACGCTTCACATGCCTTGATTCAATCCACTGACAGCACGTCAACCCCGGTATACCACATCACTCCAATTCACTCTATTCCTTGCCCTCCTTTCACCCTCCTGCATGCTCAGGCCCCGATCACACAAAATCTTTTTCACTCCATCTTTCCACCTCCAATTTGGTCTCCCTCTTCTCCTCGTTCCCTCCACCTCCGACACATATATCCTCTTGGTCAATCTTTCCTCACTCATTCTCTCCATGTGCCCAAACCACTTCAAAACACCCTCTTCTGCTCTCTCAACCACGCTCTTTTTATTTCCACACATCTCTCTTACCCTTACGTTACTCACTCGATCAAACCACCTCACACCACACATTGTCCTCAAACATCTCATTTCCAGCACATCCATCCTCCTGCGCACAACTCTATCCATATATATATATATATATATATATATATTTGGTCACATGGAGAGAATGAGTGAGGAAAGATTGACCAAGAGGATATATGTGTCAGAGGTGGAGGGAACACCGCGGGATTCTGCATCTGCTCATATCCATTCTTTAGCAGTCATGTGTAATGCTTCAAAACCACTGCTAATCCACAGCCAGGACCTGCACACCTTTCCATGGTTTAAATTGGATGCTTCACATTCTCTGGTTCAGTCCATTCCAGCATGCACACCTCAGCATACCACATCATTCCAATTCACTCATACCCTTGCATGCCATACACCCTCCTACATATTCAGGCCCCATTTGCTCAAAAATATTTTGCTCTCCTTCCTTCCATATGGAATTTGATCTCCCTGTTCTTTTCCCTCCGCTTCTGATACATAAATCCTCTTTGTCAACCTTTCTTCACTCATTCTCTACATATGTCCAGAGCACACCCCCTTTAGCTCTCCTCCACACTCTTTTTATAACCGTCCCTCTCTCTTACCCTTTCACTACTTGATCATACCAGTTGTTCCAACTGTATCATATGGATATGAGCCATGGGCTATTAAGACTGTGCTGAGGAGGGTGGATGTGGTGGAATTTAAATGTTTTAGGACAGTATGTGGGGCTTTGATTGTTATTTGTTATACTTGAATATAATGATGTGTAACTCACAGCCTCTGCTTGGTGTGGCTGACCAATAGGAGTGCTGTGTGACATCCATGTCTTTCTTGTTGAGACATATCTGCCTTATTCCAGAAATGGTACCTTGGTGAATGGTAACATTTCCAGTATTTAGGGGAAAATTCCATTGACAGGAGGATGCACAACTCTTGGAATAAGTTTCACTCTGAAAGTGCTGCATGCTAGATACTTCATTGTTGGGAAGACTAAGTTATTTCTTTTTCTTCACACAGTTTTCTTAATTAGGTTGTTACTCAGTTCATGGATAGGGGAAACCATGGAAAGGTCTGTGGGGTTTGGCTATAGATAAGGGAATCTGGTGTGGGTGTATTATGCATGTCATCTTGGGAGTAGAGGTAAGCAAATGAAGCCATTCTCTGTATTTTCTTTGTGATACCTCATTGATTTTGGAAATGGCAAACATATGTAAAAAGAAAAAAAATTAAAGTAGATACGGATGGTACATGTTGAAAAAAGGAAAAAATCTGTACCACCAATTTTCTTTGTTATTTTTGTGATTATACTGATAATTGTTAGTTAGTGAATTAAATAACAACCTACTGAACAGAACTTAAAAGTGTGTATGAATATACAATTTATGCATCTGTAATTAAGTTGACCATCCTGCTTGCTAGCATTAGTGCTATGGCACTCGGTTGCTGTTCTCTCTCTACCACCTATCTTTTCCACTATTTTTGTGAATACCCATGTAGATTTTATTTAATGAGATCAGTAAATACCAGCTGAAGAGAACTTTTGCAGAGAAAGAACATTAAAGCTCTGATGTATTATTTTTTTATTATATGTTGAATATTTTGCTGTGGGCACTTAAAGCTACTTTATTGTTAAGTATTCATGGCAAAATCATTAACATTTACTCGTTAAAGAACATGGTAAATAGTGCTTTTATACATATGATTTGTACACAGTTCTCCTAGATCTGTTCTTACCCATGTCTTGAAATAATTATTATATTGTTGTATGCAAAATTGATAGAGAGTATATTAATGAAAATTTTCCAGAAGAATTGATGATGATGGTTTGAAGGTTTTCCTCCTTGCTGTCGTATATCCTCTGGCACTCTTTTTCTAAATCAGCCACTCTTATTCATGCAATACTTGTTGAGGTGTGTAACCTCCTTCCTCAGTGATTTTCTCTAAGAATACTAGAAGTAGCATAAAGCCATAGATATCTCTGGCAAGAATATGCCTTCGCTCACAGTTTCACGGCTGTTCATTTCCTGTTTGGTGGAATACAAACTGAAACGTTTTATGCCAGTTAGTAGGACATTAATCAAACGGTATTTAGCTGTAGCATCATCAGTAAATGCATGATAAGTACAAATATTTCCTAAAATATCTGGATGTTTTATTGTAGGTATTATGAATATAATGGTGAAAAATATCTTTTTTTACAAATCTCTCTCAAATGCGAGATGACATGTTGCAAGGCAAGAGTGTATCCTCATTCGTTGTAGTCTTTAGTGCGAAATGACTTAGTTGAACTGTTGCAAGTTGGAGTATAGGTGTACTATATAAAGGATTTTAATTTTTAATGATTTTATTCAAGAACTTATTTACATTACTTCAGTCAAATGACTCTCCTTCCTGGCAAGTGTAGGTTGGTAGTATTGTTTAGAGGTTCATCAGCATAGCTCTTATTATACAAATATATGTTTTGATCTAAGAGCCAAAAGGCTATAGTGTTTTAGTGCAGGAATGTTTAGTTCAGATATAAAAAGTTATATTTTTTTAAAAAATTGTCTGCCTTGCCCTTGATGTAAGTTGCATGTACAGTACTGTACTTATCTCTTCACTGATTTACTTATATCTTTGTTCTTGGAATACTGCACAGCTGTTTTCATAATATCTCTCCAGGTCAGAGGTAAGTTTTTTGTAGATATTATCCTCACACTTCTTTTATATTTTCATAATTTTTTCTCTTTACCTGTGAATTGGTAAAACCTGATTTATGATATAAACTATAATACTTCAGCTCTTTGTTTGTGGGTTGTTTCCAAATCTATCTAATGTCACTGCAGTGTTTTTATTTAAATCATTAGATATTTCTATAGTTTTATCTCTTACACATTGGGTCGTAGATTATTATTGCAAAGTGTGGGAAATGTTAGAAGAGTGCTTATGATATGGGTTTACTATGGTAGTAATATTACATGATGCAAAGTACCAGATAATATGTATTCCTGGAATTATGGTTGATGTTAGTTAGAATTTATACCATTGCTTAACAACCATAACTATTTGACAAACAGTAGCCTGATACATGGTGCATAAAAAGTTCTATGCATTAATACAATACCTCTGTGTGGTGCCACAGATTTTATAATTAAAGATTATTGATTTCCAGCTCATTTTCCTAATTTGCATAAGTCTTAATTGCTGAAAATTTAATGATCAGTCTTGGACCAGTGATGTATAGGCTTAATAACAGCCATGTTCTAGTTCTCTTAAAGATGCTTATTACAAATCATCATCCTTATCCTTCATAGTATTGTTTAGGTATTCTAGGACTGTAATTGCAGAATGATCACCTTGTAATTGCACTGACAAGGAAAGAGGGAAATAGGCCTAATTATTGGTTGGTATTGATTTAGGCTTCTCTAAATTTGGATTCCCAATTTTCTCTTGTTGGTGGTTTGCAAAATTTATATTTTTTTCTTTAGCACATTTTTTGAGTTTGTTTAAAATCTAATCTAAAACAGAAAGTAAATTTACTGTTTGTTTTTAGTGATTAATAGTTTAGAGTAATTGCTGTCTTATGGTTTGTGTTTTTCATCCATATTTGCTATATATATATTTAGATTTTTAATTAGCTATCAGTTTTTTCCCTATGATTGAATGTAGATATTGAAAATCTTGAAATATGTACAGTAAATGTGTCATTGTAGTGTAATTGTTTGGTAAATGTTATAGAGTGGCATTTTCCATTAAGTATGTCATAATGCATTTTTATATTAGGATTGACTAAGTTGATAGACTGATTGGCTTTTGTTATTCATATAACAGGGGAGAAAGAATACTTCCCACATATTCCTTGCATGTCGTAGAAGGCAACTAAAAGGGGAGGGAATGGGGGCTGGAAATCCTCCCCTCCAATTTTTTTTACTTCTCCAGAAGAGGGAACAGAGAGGGGGGCCAATTGGGGATTTTCTCTCTTGGGCTCAGTTCTCTGTTCCTAATGCTACCTCGCAAATGTGGGAAATGGCGAATATATATGAAGAAAAAGATGATAGTAAAATGTTGCCTCTTTCTCATGGATGGTTCCTTTCTCTGGCCACAACTTTACATGCCACAGATGGAAATGCTCTGTATTTATTTATTTCTTTAATTAATTCCTTCTGTTTTTAACCTCCCCTAATGTCTTGAGCTTCCTTATTTGTACTGTCCTCTTTATGTGTATTTACTGAGGAGATATTCTTTCTTTTAGCATATTCTTATGGGCCCCTCTTGTGTTGTGGTTAATGCTTCCGACAACAATGCTTACACAGGACTGCTCGAGGTTGTGCTCACAAGGATTCAGATCATGGATGGTGCAGTTGGTCTGCAGTTCACCC
The DNA here is from genome assembly GCF_036320965.1 of Panulirus ornatus. Lineage (NCBI taxonomy): Eukaryota > Metazoa > Arthropoda > Malacostraca > Decapoda > Palinuridae > Panulirus > Panulirus ornatus. The sequence goes on from NC_092233.1 coordinate 61,020,167, forward strand.
AACTGTTCACCCTCCCCCTGGGTTTGGTCATATGATAAATTGGGTATATCTATATATATATATATTTTTTTTTTCTCCATAATTCACCCAGGACTAATTCCTATGAAAGAGTCCTGGTGTTACCCAGGACCTTTCCAAAGGCCCTTGCACCCCAAGGCTGCATTATTTTGAGTAGCAGGGCAATGTAGACTCTCCTGGAGTGAGAAGCTCTTTCACGAGACTATAATCCCAGTAATACAATCTTGCCAAAAGTGACTTATCTTTGTTATTGTAACCTAGAACAGGTAGAGTCTGGTAATGCATATATTTTTTTTATTATTATTACCTTATGATCAGTTTCTATAAAAGAATCTTTATGTTACCTAGAACCTTTATAAAGTCTCTTGCAGCCCAAGGCTACTTCCATGGCAAGAAGCAATGATTATACACAGTGGTATAGGGAAAAGGAATAGAAAATTGAGGCAATGTATATCATTTCTTATAAATCTACAAATCACTGGGTAGGATTGTTTAGCCAAACCATTGCAGCAGAAACAAGGATTGTGGCAGACACCAAGGGGTCAGGAAGGACAACAAACAACCACTGCAGGGAAAGGGGATGGCTTGGACAGCCAGTTAGGAGGTGATGGTACTTAGGGGGCTTTTGGATGACTTCTGGCATTAATGTAGAGCGTGTTAATGAATTTTTCTGTTATTTTTTCTGGAGTAGCTCATGTAGTGAAACATTTAAGAATATAATGCTTAGTCTCATTTCATCATTCCCACCTCACCCTTCCACTCCTCTGTCATGGATACCAATATATATATATATATATATATATATATATATATATATATATATATATATATATTTTTTTTTTTTATTTTCTACCCTTGGCTGTGCTGAGAAGAATATCCCGATCTAAGGGTGGAGAGGGGCTGAAATCCTCCCTGAGCGGGTGTTGAATCTTTCCGTAACGAACGATTTTTGTTTTATGTTCAAAAATTCACAAAGGCGCAGTCCTCTTTCTTAACGCTACCTCTCGCTAATGCGGGAAATGGCGAATAGTTTAAGAAAAAAAAAAAAGAATATATATATATAAATATATATATATAATATATATATATATATATATTACAAATTATATTCAACTTATACTTTATTACTTTCATACATATGACTGAAAAACGATAAATTTAAAGATAGATGAGAAAATGAACTAAACAAGCCTTATAGGAAAGTAAAAACTACAGACTCTATTCTATATCTGGAAAAAAAAAAAAGATAATGAGTGAGGATTCAGCCGCTCGATTAACCTTTTGCCTTACATTAGAATCACATGGCAATGCTGTACATGAATAACATCTCTCCCCTCTCACCCTAACTACATTATTAACATATTACTAAATCTTTATCATATTTCTTCACTTTCAATTTGATACTGATTCATATTTTCCTTATCTGACATATATCCTTTTGTCTAACTTAATTATTCATTTCTCCATTTAACAAAACCATTTCCAACACTCTACCTCTTCTTTGAAACCACATCTTTTTTTTCCCCAATCTTTCTCTTACTGACTTACCTTGATCAAACCATCCCTCACCATATATTTTATCCAGAAGTTCATTTCAACACACCACTTTCCTCTGTTGCAACACTACTCTATACCCTTGCTAACTTTAACATGTTGAACTACACATTCCGCCAATCATCACACTCCATCCAGATACATACTTAAATACCTTCCAACTCGTCAATACTCCAGTACCTTTTCCCCTTTCCAACTTGCACTCAACCTCAGTCCATGTTCCTTGCCGGCTTTCACTCCCGATATCTAAAATCTATATTACCTCTCTCTATTTTCATATCATACTACAACCCCAAGTAACTTTGCCACCAACCTACTGAAAACCCTATACTTGCCTTATCACTTTAATCTCAATTCATCCCTTTCAAACATTTTCCCATCCCTATACCAACTATTCACGTTTTAAACACCTCCCCATTGGCCTTCTGAATCCATGTTGCTACCATTGATTCACTCACTTCCTTCCATCCTCCAACAGACTACATCACCCTAAAATTTAACTATGCCCCCTTCCTCCTCCTTATTTGCCCTCATTTACACTTTCAGCCCTTTCCCTCTCCTTGTAGTCCTTTTTATACACCATGGAAATACTATCCATATTCCATGGTGTCATAGAGGTGAATTGAACGATGTGGTATACAGGCTCTGTGGAAGGTATTAAGAATATTGGTGTGGGAGGCAAGTTGTTAGAAGCAATGAAAAGTGTTTTTATCGAGGATGTAAGGCATGTGTATGTGTAGGAAGAGAGGAAAGTGGTTGGTTCTCAGTGAATGTAGGTTTGCGGCAGGGGTGTGTGATGTCTCCATGGTTGTTTAATTTGTTTATGGATGGGGTTGTTAGGGAGGTGAATGCATATATATATATATATATATATATATTTCTTTCTTTCTTTCTTTTAAACTATTCGCCATTTCCCGCGTTAGCGAGGTAGCGCTAAGAACAGAGGACTGGGCCTTTTTTGGAATATCCTCAACTGGCCCCCTCTGTTCCTTCTTTTGGGAAAAAAAAAAAAAAAAAAAAAAAAAAAAAAAAAACCGAGAGGGGAGGATTTCCAGCCCCCCGCTCCCTCCCCTTTTAGTCGCCTTCTACGACACGCAGGGAATACGTGGGAAGTATTCTTAATCCCCTATCCCCTGGGATATATATATATATATATATATATATATATATATATATATATATATATATATATATATATATATATGTGTATATATATATATATATATATCCCTGGGGATAGGGGATTAAGAATACTTCCCACGTATTCCCTGCGTGTCGTAGAAGGTGACTAAAAGGGGAGGGAGCGGGGGGCTGGAAATCCTCCCCTCTCTCTCTCTCTCTCTCTCTCTTTTTTTTTTTTTTTTTTTTTTTTTTTTTTTTTCAAAAGAAGGAACAGAGAAGGGGGCCAGGTGAGGATATTCCACAAAGGCCCAGTCCTCTGTTCTTAACGCTACCTCGCTAATGCGGGAAATGGCGAATAGTTTAAAAGAAAAGAAAGAATATATATATACAAGCTCTCCCCTACTTGCAACCTATGTGACTTATGACCATTCATACATATGACTGGAAAAAGAATATAAATTTAAAGATAAGAATGATGAAATATGAACTAAACAATCTTAAATAAAAGGTAAAAAGAAACTACAGAGTCATGTGATAAATCTGGATAATAAAAAATAAGATAATCATGATAGAAATTGAGCTGGATAAAAGAATGCCTTACAGGTTTATGAATTGTACATGCCATGCTGACATGACATAACATGGCATGCCTCTCACCCTACTACATGTTCAAGCCCTGATTACTCAAAATCTTTTTCACTCCTTCCTTCCACTTTCAATTTGGTCTCCTGCTTCTCCTTGTTCCTTCCACCTCTGACACATATATCCTTTTTGTCAACCTTTCCATATTCATTTTCTCCATGTGTCCAAACCATTTCAACACATCTCTGCTCTTTGAACCACACTCTTTTTATTTCCACACATCTCTTACCCTCTCATTACTTACTTGATCAAACCACCTCTCACCACATATTTTTATCAAAGGTTTCATTTCCAACACATCCACTTTCCTCTGTGCAACACTATCTATAGCATACCGTGCAAACGTTTAACATTGTTAGAACTACTATTCCTTCAAACACCCATTTTTTCTCTCCAAGATGACATTCTCTCCTTCTGCACATTCTTTGTCACTCCCAGAACCTTTTCCCCCTTCCCCACCCTGTGACTCACTTCAGTTTCCATGGTTCCATCTGCTGCTAAGTCCACTCCCAGATATCTAAAACAATTCACTTCCTCCAATTTTTCTCTATTCAAACTTACATCCCAAGTAACTTGTCCCTTAACCATACTGAACCTAATGACCTTGCTGTTATTCACATTTACTCTCAAGTTTCCCCTTTCACACACTTTTCCAATCTCAAGTACCAATTTTTGCAGTTTCTCACATGAACCAGCCACTGGAGCTGTATCATCAGTGAACAACAAATGATTCACTTCCCAGCCCCTCTCATCTCCAACAGACTGCACAGTCACCCCAAGAGGGAAAATCCTCACTTGGCCCCCTTCTCTGTTCCTTATTTTGGAATAGCAAAAACTGAAGGGGAGGATTTCCAGCCCCTCTTTCCCTCTCCTTTTAGTCACCTTTTATGACACGCAGGAAATACATCCCACATATTCCCTGTGTGTCATAGAAGGTGAATTGGAACGATGTGGTATACCAGGGTCAACGTGCTGTCAGTGGATTGAACCAGGGCATGCGAACTGTCTGGGTTAAACAGTGGAAAGTGTTTTGGGGCCTAGATGTGGAAAGGGAGCTGTGGTTTCAGTGCATTACACATGACAGCTAGAGGCTGAGTGTGAATGAATGTGGCCTTTGTTGTCTTTTCCTAGCGCTACCTCATGCGCGCATGGGAAAAGGGGGGTGCCATTTCATGTGTGGCAGGGTGATGATGAGAATTGATGAAGGCAGCAATTATGAATATGTACATGTGTATGTATGTATATGTCTGTGTATGTATTTGTAAGTATACGTTGAAATGTATAGGTATGTATATGTGCATGTGTGGGCGTGTATGTATATACATGTGTATGCAGGTGGGTTAGGCCATTCTTTCGTCTGTTTCCCTGCACTACCTCGTTAACGTGGGGGAGAGTGACAAAGTATAATAAAAAAGAAAATAAACATATATATATGTATGCTTTCTTACTTACGACCTATGCAGCTTATGACCATCCATACATGTGACCAGAAAAAACATGATTTATAGGTTAAGAAATATATATAAATATAAAGATTATGATTGGTCGTACATCTGCCAATGCTAATGGCTGCGTGTGTATGATAGTGAATGCCAGACAATCCTGGCATTGTGTACTTTACGGGATTTCTCTCAGTTCTCGCTCTCAGTTACCATTTAGTAAGCACGAATTAATCAAGTGAATGTAACACATTTTTGTGCTGGATTAAACTCATTTTATATAAAACTCCAAAGAAGATGTTGAGCAAGAGGAAAAGCCCATCAAGTTGATAGATCTGACATGAAGCCAAGGAAGACACTCGATTTGGAATGGAAAATGAAGGTACTCACCCAGTATGAAGGAGGAAAATTGTTAATGTGATTGCACTTTGTCTACAGTTGTCCCATTTAATGGTCTATACAATTTTAAAGGACAAAGAAAAAAATGTATGAATGAAGTAGTGAAAGGTTCAGCAAATATGAAGTCTTAAGATAATATCGAAGGCCCAAGATAATATCGAAGGCCCATCCACAGAATGGAAAAGTTGTTGATGCTGAGGATGGAAGATCAAATTAAAAAACATCTACCACCAAGCTTATTAACAATTCAGGCAAAGGCTAGAAGTCTTTTTGAGACTTTTGAATGAGTGAGTGGGAGAGGATTGTATCGAGAACTTTACAGCAAGTAATGTTTGGTTCATTATATATAAAGGAAGATATAGCTTGCACAACATTCGAGTCACAAGTGAAGCAGCAAGTGCTGACAAAGGAGCTGCAGAAAAGTTCTTAGAAAGTATGGATGAATCAGTCCATGAACTAAAGAATCTTAAAAGCAAGAACAAACTACAGAATCATATAATAAAGCTGGTTAATGACAAACAAGATAGTCATGATAGAAATTGAGTAGGATAAAAGAATGCTGTACAGGTATACAAATTCTTGGTGCCATGCTGACATATGTCCATTTTAAGATATGAATGGTTGGTCCGAATGGAACTCGGACATATGTAAATATTTATTCAATTATTTATTATACTTGATTGCCATTTCCTGCATCGGTGAGATGATGCCAGGAAACAGACGTAGATGACCCATCCACTCATCTACACATATATGTACATAAATGCCCATACATGCACATACACTTACATAAACATATCCACATATACACTCATACATACATATATATACACAGACATACATATACACACAGTCCATATTCATTCTTGCTTGCCTCCAATCCATTCCTGGCACCACCCCACCCCACAGGAAACAGCATTGCTGCCCCTTGCTTTTGCAAGGTAGGGCCAGTAAAACAGACAAAAAAAGGTCACATTGGTTCACACTGCGTCTCTAGCTGTCATGTGTAATGCACAGAAACCATAGCTCCCTATCCACATCCAGGCTCCACAGACCTTTCCATGGTTCACCCCAGATGTTTCACATGCTCTGGTTCAGTCCACTGACTGCACGTCAACCCCGGCATACCACATCAATCCAATTCACTCTATTCCATACACACCTCTCACCCTCCTGTATGTTCAGGCCCCGATCACTCAAAATCTTTTTCACTCCATCCTTCCACCTCCAGTATGGTCTATGCTTCTCCTTGTTCCCTCCTCTGACACATATAACTAATATGTTAAAAGAAAAGGGAGGTATTCCTTGTGAACAGGTGCATTTGGAAGAAGTTTTATTGTAATTGAGACTCATCTTCTCTGTAATTTTGTGATATTGAAGGACTTTGGGATAGATGATAGGTTAAGGCTTTGAATATTGACAAAGAAACAACATCTCCAATGTCCTTCCCATACATGCCAACCAGTTGATCTTTCACATGTATGTTCAAGTTTTTCACTGATAACATGGAGGCTGTGTTTGTTTTTCAAATACATTTGAAAAAAAGAGTAGTTCTCATCAGTAGAAAAAAAGTCCCTTAATATCCTCCCCATTCTTGCAATCAGTCTCCCTCACTGAATTGTAATGTGAAAAAAGCGATATTTCTGAGTATGTATTATTTGATACCAATACTTTTCCTGTATATGAAGTAAGTTAACAATGATAAACAAAGTCAATTGAGAGAGAGAGAAACATTGCTTCCACATCTTCCTCTGTTATCAGGAGCTGTCAAATGTACTATGCACATCTCTTCTGGGGCCCTCCATGCAGTAACTTAGAGCATCACTATGCCAACAAAACGGTAATGATATGATATTCTGTGATTTTTTTGTTACTTTTGAATGCTAATCTATCATATCACAATAGATTTTTTTAATATTTTTTCTATACTTCATGATGGAATATCTGGACTGTGCCTGCTTTTTAAGCATTTATTGATAAGATTTCAATGTTTTTGAGTTTTTCAGTAATCCTCAGTCCTGGGAACCCCTTTGTATTTTGAAAACAAGGATCTTTAAAGGTAAAGAGAGAATTGTTTGAAGGCTGTGGAACTCTGCCGGTACTTTTGTCCACTTTGGCACCAGTCGTGATCTGAGGACATATACATGATGGGGCCTTGGGGGGTTGGTTATGCCTGGTACCTTTACTTAACCCATGGTTCAGCCACTTTTTTCTGCTGCAAGTTTGACAGTTCTCCATTGTCTTCTGATTGGCTTTGCTCTCATTTTTGTGTTGCCTGATTAGCTTGCCAGGCACTTGGGGATTGCTTTGCTTGTTGTTGGATTTCAAAGTTTAATCTCCAGCATAACCTTAGTCATAGCTTTTGAAGTGTGCCTCAGATACTCATGAAACTTAATCCAAAAAGTAATCCAATTTTGATTATCTAAAGAATTAATTGGCATAAGACCCATATCTCTGAAAGGTTTATCCTGGAAAATGATTGCTCATAACCTGAAAAGTTGAGATCACATACTCATGACACCTGAAAAGTTAAGATGAGATACTCATTACTCTTCAATCAGTTGTTTTGCAACATCAAAAGTATTGAATGATGTAAGATCCAGTAATTCTAGTGTGAATTTTCCCTGAGTTATCCCCATTGTATAAAGGTTTAACCTGATAATTAACCTTGGTCGTAATTTAAAAAGTGTAAATCAAATACCCATGAAGCATTACACCATTATTTCGTAACATATATAGAATTGGATGCTGTAAAGACCATCACTCTGGTTTAGATTATGCTTTCGTTATGACTAATATTGTGTTGCATGCATAGCATGGTAGACATTTATAGATTGCTTTGTCTTGTTGTCATTGTTTGACATTCAGTGTAACCTTTGTCATAGCCTGAAAACTAAAGCAGTTGGTAATTGAACTATATACAGTTTTCCAAACATCTGAGGAATTGGGTGACACAAGACCCTTAGCAAATTAAAGTTTTATGGCACTTTTAGAAGGTTAAACCTGGAACTTAACTTGGCTCATAAGACCTTGGCAGTGGAATTAACTTCCAGCTGTGTTCCTGAGTAGTGTGAATTAACGAGCAAAATTTAAAAATGGTAATTGGCTCTTTTCCAATTTTTTTTATCAGGACAAAACCATAAAGTTTTCATATCTGGGATTAGTATTTCCTAAGGAATACAGCACCTAAGAAATGGGGGAAAAATTGTGATGAGAAAATGAAAAGAAAGTAAATGTGGTATGGTGCCTGCATTATGGCTTAAACTTCCTCAAGTGTAGCATATATCTTCATCCTTACCATCATAATAGTGAACTAATTGTAAAGAGCATAAAGAAAATTAGAAGCTCTGATTTATAAGGATAAGCTGCCCTGTTTTGCCAGCTCATGATCACTCATCAAAGACTGTATATTGATATATTATTTGTATAATACTTAACATGCTCTCATAACAATGACCAAAAAGTAAAGGGTGAAAAGATATAAAATTGCTGGATTTAAATATCTCCATTGTTATTTATAGATAGTGTGGGAGAAGAGCTGGTAGAAGCAGTGAAGAGTTGAAGAAGGATCTGTGGCAGGGGTGTCTGATGTCTTAATGGCTGTGTAATTTGTTTATGATGGGAAAGTGAGGGAGGTGAATGCAAGGGTCTTGGAAAGTGGAGCGAGTTTTTATTCTCTCGTGGGTTGGGGGGCTGGGAGGTGAGAAAGTTTGTGGCAGATTCTAGTGGGAAAGTACAAAAACTGTTGTCTTGAGCTTAGGAGAAAATTGAAAGCATCTTTAAATAAAAGCAAATATATTAGGTTTAGCATTGGAAAAAGACTGGTTTGTTGGAGTAGGATTTAAATTTAGAGAAGTTAAGAGAAGTGAGATGCTTTGAATGCCTGCAAGTAGACATGGTAGCAGATGGAACTATGGAAGCTGAAGTGAGTTGTAGGATGTGTGAGGGGTAAGCATTGAACAGTGTGTGTAAAGAAAGGTCATTGTCATTGAGGGCAAAGATGGGTATGCCTGATGGTACAGTGTCTGCAAAAAACCTTGTCCACCTCCCCATACATTTTCAAAGATGATCCCATTCAATTTAGTAATTTGTCATCTCTCTCTTTTGGCCTTGAATACAATTTGCAGACATATAGGCATGGAATTGACAAGGTTCTTGAAGTATTCTAGATCCATGTTTTGGTTGCATTTGGGTTTGATCTCTTGAATGAGGCAAAGCACTGATGAGGTGTTGCAGGAAGCAGCCACCTGAATATGCATTTTGAGCACCCAATATGCTTAGAAGTCTCATATTTATCCATATTTTCTTGCTTAGATATGAGAGTTTAGTCTTTCTCCTTAGAAGGGTTAGAACAAACCATCCTGAAGTACAGGTGAAAGAAATACAGCACCGAGAATCAAAATTCCCAAAGTGAAGAGGCAGTCAGGAAAAGTGAAGGGAGAAAATCCTTCCTTTAGGATAGCTTGAGGCTTTCTTGAGGTGGATGCTGGTGCTGCCTACCATTAGAAACACTTCTCTCAGTGACCTTATATATGATGATTTCACCCTTAGAGTGTCATATGCTTTTACCCAGAGTAAACCTCAGCTGTGTATCACCTTTGAAAATATATGGGAGGTGGACCATGTTTTTTATAAACACTGTGTAGTAGTTTTGATGATGATGTATGGATGCGAGGCATGGGCCCTAGATAAACAAATACATTAGAGGTTTGATGTGTTTGAAATGAAAAAACTTGAGGACCGTATGTAGTATGAGGAGGATTGCTTGAATATGAAATGATTGTGTTGTAGTAAGAGGACTATATATGAGACAGCTGAAGGGGTATTGGTGAAATAGTGTGGACATAAGGAGAGGATGAGGAGGAAGAAAATTAGAGGGAACAAGGAAGGAAAAAGAGGGAAATCAAGGAGGAGGTGGAAGTACAGAGTGAATGATGCTTTGAGTATGAGTGTCTGAAAATGTGAGAGGATGCAAGGTATGTTTGGGTGAGTGAACTTGAGTGATGTATACATGGATTGAATTGCTGTCAGTGAACTGAACCAAAGCATGTGAAATGCATAGGGGAAATCATGGATAGGTCTGTTGGTCCTGTTTGTGGATAGGGGGCTTTGGTTTCAGTGCATTGCACTGTGGTTACACCATAAGTGACATGTCACTCTCTAGAAGGCTGTATCATAGACATGCTGAGAAATGGGAGAACAAGCTTGTTTAGTCACTTCTCACTCCAGAGGTGACCACCATTTCCATGTTTCTGATTTTAGTGCAGCCTTGAATCTGCAGGACATCCATAAAAAGTCCTGGGGCCGTTTGATTATCATAATCATAAAAGTAAAAATGATAATGGTGATATGTTATAGGAGGTAATAAGGATAATAGGAATAAGGATAACAATTATAATAGTGATAACAATGATGAAAATGATTGTATTGATTAATGACAGCTGCATGCATACCTTGTCTTATCCACCTGCTGTAGGATCCCCTGTAGTGTTCAGGAATCCAACCACATGTCAATATGTGGTGTGTGTCTGTCTGTCTTTGTAGGGTAAGCACAGGATATTTAAGGTGTCAGTGTTCAGTATGGAAATTTCATCTTGGACATTAGGTGCCTTGTGATATGTTGTTTGTGTCCAAATCATAGATGAGAAAGGGTGGCTTGTTCGTGCCTAGAGGATGTAAGTTTATATAGGTGTATGTTCTGGTGGAGTGATAGTTGATACTGGTTTGGGTGCATGGTTGTTAGTGCATGTTTATAATCATCATTGTTAGTATATTTTGTCATTGTTGTGTTTGTTGGAGGAGTTGGGTTCTGTGAGTATAGTTTTGAAGTATGAAGGAGGGGTAAGCTTTTTCTTTCTACATAGGGTTAGGGGTTGGTATTGGAGCATTTTGGATATGAAGGGTTTAGTGCTATTGCAAAGGAGTGGGAGACATCCATGCGTAGGAGACTGTTTTGGGAGAATTCTTGATTCATCATGAAGCAGGTGAATGCTTGTGTTTGATATGCAGCCAGTGTTTTTGCTGTGTGCTGTTTTGTGTGGTTTTGAGCTTTGCTGTATTTGATTTTGATGGTGGATGACCAGGTAGATGAGGCATCGTTAGGGTGGAGCGGATGAGAATAACATGATTTACATAAATGATGTGGATAGATGAATAATTTTGATTATGATTAAGAAGTTCTTTTGATTTAGTGACTTCTTAGTGACTTTATTATGGTTATGGGATACAACTCTGAAGATGTGTACATGTGTATACACAGTGAAAGGTAATATTACTTTATTCTGTTTAAGCCAAAAAAGAACAAAAAAAATTCTTGGTTCCTCTATGGACTTTGTGATATTTTCTCTTTAATGATATACTTTTATCATCATGTAGTTTGCAGTAGTACTTTTATAATAGGTTATGATAACATTTGCAAGAATTCCATACATGTTAAATGCTGTCTCTATTTTACATGTATGTGCTCTAGCAAAAAATGAAATATATTGGGGAGAGAATTTATTCTAATATTTGGCTAATGTCTCCAGAAAATAAATTGAATTAAAAGACAATCCTCTCCCCAAGTAATGTATTTCTTTTATTCCATATATTGATAGGTAGATATTTTGATGCTTGTTTCCCATCAGTTTCTATTCTTGAAAGATGTGATAGGTGTTTGATGTGTATTATTACAATTTTCATGATGAAAATAATTTTACATAGTATTTTCCCTTTAATGTGCCTCACTTTCAAGTCTTTAATTGTCTAATGATAACTGATGTCTGTTGTAGTTGATACATGCATATATATTTCTTCTCTGTATTCTTGCTAACTTCTTATGTGACTCATTTATGTTTTTAATTTTTTTGCCATTTACTTTTCTTTCAGATTATGTTAATTGTCTTTTTCTATTCTTATTGATAAGGTAAGTGTTCTAATAAGAGGTTATGTTAGTACCTCATATGTTTCTGTATGTATGAGTCTGTGAGATTAGTGTGCATATGTATGTTTGTGTGTGTGTGTGTGTGTATGCACTACCCATCTTGGGTGGATGATGATGATATGTCCCCAGAGGAACTTACTTTTATTACTCAGCACAACAATCTGCTGTCATTCTGTCTGTCATTATTAAGTTTGCCATCTAGGCCTCTTGTCTGAGTCACGCAAATTTTTAAGCAAATGCCTGCACCACTTTGCCTTCTTTTCATTTTTGAAAGTTCGGCGGAAAGCATTCTCCGCTTTTCTAATGTTGTTTTGTTTCAGCGCACAGGGCTGTCATTTTCTCAACTTGTAGATAGTAATGTTTTTCTTTTTGTGTGTTTTAGACCACTTATTTTATATATATTTTGGAATATTTACAGTACTGAACTCAGGTTGGAAGATAAATACAAAGTTTTAAGAAAAGGTGAACCAGTATGGTTGGCAAATCAGTGAAGGGATGGTTTTGGGGCTTTAGATTTAAGTTATAGATCAGGCATTATGCCAGTATGATATGGATGTTAAAGATAGCTTGCTTGTTTAGACTAGTAGTTGCATGTAGACTTGTGTTCTTATTTTGAAATCTCAATTAAGTAATTCTTGTAATGGGTTTTTAGGTAATGAATCCTTTAGTATTCAGTAAAGTACTTTTGATATTCTGAGCTAGAAAATTACCAAGTTGATTCTAAATTGTTTCAAACATATGGTTTATAGTGCTTTATTTTTGCTGATATATTTCCATGAAAATATTATATTAGAAATTTTAGAGGGTCCAAACATGTTAGCTGTGACTTAACAGTCCAATGAATTCTTAATTATATAAACCAGTTTTGACCAAATGAGATGTTTGTAAATACAATTTGATTCTATAAAAATCAGCTGTGCTTATGATATTGTATGTTTTCACCAGTATATGCTTAATGATTACCTTATGATACAGCAAATGAAAAATGTTTAATAGCTTTTGAGTTTACTTGAAAATTTCTGAAAGCTGAAAATATGTTGTTGAAAGCTAGAAAAAAGAAATCAGGATTGTTTCAGTGACTTGAGTTATGTTATTGCATTTCATATATGGTTTGTACCAAAGAAATCTTTGGAAACTTAACCTGTTTTTAATTTATTAGATGAAATACTCAAATGATTTTAATTCACACTCTTTGTGTACACATTGATTAGATATAGTATTCTATATAACTTGTTTAAAAGTTAGCAGAATTATGATTAAAGTATCAGACAGCAAAGATATGTTGTTTAACATAAAGAACGTGCACATACACGCTTAAGGAGAGGGTTTTTGTTTATGAATGTGTTGACGATGAATTATATTTTCATCTTTGATTTGACTAGGAAAATGTAATTGCAACACTCAAACAAATGTTTTCATACATTTAAGGTTGTGGAATGATGTATGTGTCCAGATCACATGTATAGAATGTTTTTTCAGTTTTGAAATCCTTGAGATTTGATAACAATAAGACCCAGCACCTCTTACAGAATACATTAACATGTATCTACTCCCCAACATATCTAAGCTGTGCCTCCCAAAAATGAAACAGCTTGACTTCACTTTAAATTTCACTTAACTTTTGTAATGTCTGGTTTTCAGATTTGATTGAGATGTGTTGTCTAGTTTTAATACTAAAGCAACAAGTACTTTGTAGTGCTAAAGTAATTCTTTAATGTTAGATTTTATCATGCTGTATTTGTTAACAATGCAGGAATTAGCTTCCATTTGACATTATGTCCTGTTCACAATAATTTCATGTGGCATTATTAGAACTTCTCTATTTGTTCTTCTGCTGGATCATATTGATTATGTATTATGACATAGATGTTCACCAGTGAAACTGGGTATGTAAGATGCCCAAGGCTATTCTGAAAGTAGGATAAATTGCATGTGTATTTTTTTCCTGATATACAATTCTTTGTAGTTGTTTTAGACATAATATTTTGGTTGAATTTAGATACTTGGCCTTTTGTATTTAAGGATTAAGAGGTCAGCATGATAAAATTGGTGTTTATCTTTATGAAACATGAGATTGCTTGCAAAATAGAAATTAGGCTTTCATTGATTATATACCTTGTGCATGTTCTCCACAGCATGAGTAACTCAGTTTCATACAAAGCCTTCAAAGAGGAACCATAGATTATAGCTTATAAAATTTAGTGTGTTGTTGATTTGTTTGGGTTATGAGAGGGTTACATTTTTGCCAGTAAAGCAGAAAAATTGTTTACATTTTAGAAGCTTAGTTTAATCATAATAACTTTTTATTGGTTTAGTGAGCAGAATGAATTTTCAATTACAATTATATTTTGGTTTTTAAGTTAGTTTATATTTGATATTATTTATAGGTATGTGTTTCATGAAACACAATTAAACTGTAATTAGCTTACATAGTCAAACAGAATTTTGTAACTTTAAAGATGCCAAGTACTTAGGACATAACTTGGAGTCAAAAAGTAAATCCACTGGCTGAATTATATATATGCTTTTATTGAAAGTGACAAAAATTGGTAAAAGAGTAGGTAAATTATGATACTAGATGCTGTGCTCTTATATTCTCCACTTAAACATGCTAAATTTCTCATTCATTATGCATTTTCACCCTTTTCATTGTTTTATATCTAAATTTCCTTGAACTTTACTGGCCATTGTCATACTCTCACATCCACTGTTTAACTGAATGAAATTTTTGCTTGCACCTTGATCCCTATTTCTGCTCGAGTCAGTTGAACGTCTCAAATTCAGCAACGTTGGGGCTGTGCAGTAGCCAAGTTTCAGAATTTTTCAGGTTTTGGTTACTGTTATTATAGCTGATCAAGTAAATTACATATCTCCCTCTTGAGGGAGTTTCAGTTGGGAACAGACATCAGAGATATGGGTAAATAGTAAGTTTTTTATGATATTATAAATTTTAAACAACATTAGATCTTAAATTATTCATTGTGTTTAACAAAAGTTCTTTCTTATTTCCAATTCTGTGTGTACTGTGGTACCGATTGATGAGTTATTACTAATGAAGTATTAGGAGTGACATCAAGTGCAGTTAAGATTGATGAATAAACATGTTTTAATCTTTGAAGTGATGCTCTAGGAGAGGCAGGAAATTTGCCTTGCATTTCATCTGTTGTTGTCATTGTATGGAGGCTCATTAAAACTCAGCTCAGGCTTGAGCATCAGGCAAGGGGCTTTGTAGAGGGGTTGGAGTTGCCATACCTCTTTGTCAGCATGACTTTTATGATTTTTAAGTTGTTCTTTTAGAGGTACTTCTGTTATAGAATTAAACTTTATTTTATTAGATTTTTCTGATCCATCTGCACACTCATTATCTCTTGTTGGTTGATAAGATTTTTCTGTTGCAAGAACTGAATAAGTTAGCTCTCATCTGTGTTGAATTTTGGACACTGACAGTTTTTGGAATGCCTGATTTGAGACATTCTACTGTATTCATGTCTTGCTTACATCATTATGGCCTGTACCACTTCTGTAGCAGCTTTTCTTGTACCCCAAAAAACTTGTCATTACTGTTTGGTCTCACAGCATAATAGCTATTCCTTTAGCACCCTTCCCTGTGCTAAATCATCCATCCCATAGTCCTCACTAAATATATCTAAAAGTAATCAAGTTTAAAACAGCCAAATTTCAGTCTTTTTGCATATCTGTTTGTCTGTATTTTGCATTGTTCTTCACTGCACAGCAAAGTGGCCCCAAAATATTTTTCATATGCCTAATCAATATATATCATTGACTCATTCTTCGTCTTATCTCCATTTAGGCTTTAGTTTATCTGTATCTACCAATTTTTTGTCTGTTTCCTGGCGCCACCTTGCTGATGCAGGAAACAGTGATCAAGTATAAAATAGATAGAAATTAACCTAATTGATTGATTAAGCCATTCACCACATATTGAATTCGCTTCAGTGCTTCATCTTTCATCAACCAGATCTTCATAGTCTTGTTTCTATATTTGGTATCATTCCTGAGTCACTTAATTGTCTTCTTTCTGCGTCTACTTTAAGAAACTTCATTTACAACTTGATCAGCCATTCCTTTGGTACAGACCCATGTCACAGACGTACAGAAGTGTTGGTTACTATCTTATTTGTCTGTTAATATTAACCCTGGCATTTCCATTCACATGAGGTTGATTGAGTGCATGTAGGCACACTCCTTTTTTATGGTAATCAGTTTTTTTTTTGCAGAGCTAGACTGTCCCCAAGCCAGTAGTGGCTAAAGGGCAGGGATGCCAAAATTCCTTAGATATACTTGTTAGTCCACCAAACAAGATGGCTTTAATTTTTCTCCCATCATTGGTGCCCTTAAACCTATAGCAGTTTGCCTGCATATTCATGGTACATGTTTAATGTACTGTATCTACTTTCATTTCACAAATTTAGTGATTACCTAATTATTCATGTACTGAGTAAGATTTGTAGAAGGAATGCTACATGACTATCACCATGAAGCAGTGGAAGGGCTTGAGAACAGTATCCTAGGACTGGGAGAAAATTACTAACTTTTGAATGTGAGGACCTCTTGTGATAGCTCCATTGTCAATGTGTTTGGTTGGCTTGGCCAACCTCCTTTCCAAGGAAGACCATAGAAACATTAAAGTTGTATATGGCATCAGATATAAGTGATATGTTTGCAGCCTCTTCATGTGTTATTGATATGTATGAAAAAGTAGAATGTCAGGATAAAAAGAATTTGGGGCTGTGGAAATTTTAGATATTTTAAAGAAAATTAATGTTGCACAAGAAGTGCATGGAACAAAGTTGGAAGGCAGTAAGTCGTATGGACATACAGATGTACATATTCATACTTGCCTTCATCCATTCCTGTCGCTACCCCTCCCCACAGGAAAACAGCATCGCTATCTCCTACTTCAGCGAGGTAGTGCCAGGAATACAGATAAAAAGGCCACATTCGTTCACACTCAGTCTCTAGCTGTCATGTATGATGCACCGAAACCACAGCTCCCTTTCCACATCCAGGCCCCACAAAACTTTTCATGGTTTACCCCAGATGCCTCACATGCCCTGTTTCAGTCCATTGACAGCACGTCGACCCTGGTATACCACATCATTCCAATTCACTCTATTCCTTGCACACCTTTCACCCTCCTGCATGTTCAGGCCCCAATTGCTCAAAATCTTTTTCACTCCATCCTTCCACCTCCAATTTGGTCTCCCACTTCTCCTTGTTCTCTCCACCTCTGACACATATATCCTTTTTCTCAATCTTTCCTCACTCATTCTCTCCATGTGACTAAACCATTTCAATACACCCTTTTCTGCTCTCTCAACCTCACTCTTTTTATTACCTCACATCTCTCTTTCATTACTTACTCGATCAAACATCCTCACACCTCATATTGTCCTCAGAAATCTCATTTCTAACACATCCACCCTCCTCTGCACAACCCTATCTATAGCCCATGCCTCGCAACCATATAACATAGTTGGAACCACCATTCCTTTAAACATACCCATTTTTGCTCTCCAAGATAACGTTCTTGCCTTCCACACATTCTTTAACACTTCCAGAACCTTCACCCTCTCCCCACCCTGTGACTCACTTCCGCTTCCATGGCTCCATCCACTGCTAAATCTACTCCCAGATATCAAAAACACTTCACTTCCTTTAGTTTTTCTCTGTTCAAACTTACCTCTCACTTCACTTGTCCCTCAACCCTACTGAACCTAAGAACTTTGCTCTTATTGACTTTTACTCTCAGCTTTCTTCTTTCACACACTTTAAAAACTCAGTCACCAGCTTCTACAGTTTCTCACCCAAATCAGCCACCAGTCCTGTATCATCAGTGAACAGCAACTGACTCACTTCCCAAGGCTTCTCATCTACAAGAGACTTCATACTTGCACCTCTCTCCAAAAGTCTTGCATTCACCTCCCTAACAACCCCATCCAAAAAACAAATTTAAACAACCATGGAGACATCATGCACCCCTGCCGCAAACCGATATTGACTGGGAACCAGTCACTTTCTTCTCTTCCTACTCGTACACATGCCTTACATCTTCGATAAAAACTTTTCACTGCTTTTAGCGCCTTACCTCCTACACCATATACTCTTAATACCTTCCACAGAGCATCTCTAACAACTCTATCATATACCTTCTCCAGATCCTTTAATGCTACATACAAATCCATTTGTTTTTCTAAGTATTTCTCACATGCACTCTTCAAAGCAAACACCTGATCCACACATCCTCTACCACTTCTGAAACCGTGCTGCTTTTCCCCAATCTGATGATCTGTACATGCCTTTACCCTCTCAATCAATACCCTCCTATACTATTTCCCAGGAATTCTCAACAAACTTATACCTCTGTAGTTTGAACGCTCTCCTGTATCCCCTTTACCTTTGTATAATGGCACTAAGCATGCATTCCGCCAATCCTCAGGCACTTCACCATGACTCATACATTCATTGAATATCCTTACCAACCAGTCAACGATACAGTCAACCCCTTTTTTAATAAAGTCCACTGCAATACCATCTAAATCCTCCTCCTTACTGGCTTTCATCTTCCGCAAAGCTTTCTACCTCTTCTCTGTTTACCAAACTATTCTCCCTGACCCCTTTCACTTTGCACACCACCTCAACCAAAACACCCTATATCTGCCACTCTATCATCAAACACATTCAACAAACCTTCAGAATACTCACTTCATATCCTTACTTCACCACTACTTGTTATCACCTCCCTATTAGCCCCCTTCGCCGATGTTCCCATTTGTTCTCTTGTCTTATGCACTTTATTTACCCCCTTCCAAGACATCTTTTTTTATATGTTTATATTATACTTTGTCGCTGTCTCCTGTGTCAGCGAGGTAGCGCAAGGGAATAGATGAAAGAATGGCCCAACTCACACACATACACATGTATATACATACATGTCCACACACGCACATACATACCTATACATTTCAATGTATACATATATATATGAATAGTGGTTCCAACAATGTTGTATGGTTGCGAGGCGTGGGCTACGGATAGAGTTGTGCGCAGGAGGATGGATGTGCTGGAAATGAGATGTTTGAGAACAATGTGTGGTGTGAGGTGGTTTGATCGAGTAAGTAACGTAAGGGTAAGAGAGATGTGTGGAAATAAAAGAGCGTGGTTGAGAGAGCAGAAGAGGGTGTTTTGAAATGGTTTGGGCACATGGAGAGAATGAGCGAGGAAAGATTGACCAAGAGGATGTATGTGTCGGAGGTGGAGGGAACGACGAGAAGTGGGAGACCAAATTGGAGGTGGAAAGTTGGAGTGAAAAAGATTTTGTGTGATCGGGGCCTGAACATGCAGGAGGGTGAAAGGAGGGCAAGGAATAGAGTGAATTGGATCGATGTGGTATACCGGGGTTGACGTGCTGTCAGTGGATTGAATCAGGGCATGTGAAGCGTCTGGGGTAAACCATGGAAAGCTGTGTAGGTATGTATATTTGCGTG
Source organism: Panulirus ornatus (assembly GCF_036320965.1). Classification (NCBI taxonomy): domain Eukaryota; kingdom Metazoa; phylum Arthropoda; class Malacostraca; order Decapoda; family Palinuridae; genus Panulirus; species Panulirus ornatus. The sequence goes on from NC_092233.1 coordinate 61,039,771, forward strand.
TGTGGACGTATGTATATACGTGTATGGGGGTGGGTTGGGCCATTTCTTTCGTCAGTTTCCTTGTGCTACCTCGCAAACGCGGGAGACAGCGACAAAGCAAAAAGAGAAAAAAAAAAACATAGACATATACATATACACACATGTACATAATTCATGCTTGCTGCCTTTATTCATTCCCATCGCCACCCCGCCAACATGAAATGACAACCCCCTCCCCCTGCACACGTGCCAGGTAGTGCTAGGAAAAGACAACAAAGGCCACATTCGTTCACAATTTGGCCTTTGCTGTCTTTTATGTGAATACAAACACAGGGGTCCCGGGTTCGATCCTGGTTGTTGGAGGTTTGTACGTTCTATGAAGGTGCGTATTCCTATGCACTTTGTTTGTGTTCATATACTGCCGCATTGCACAGTTAGGTTCGGTAAAATGCTATCTGCTGTAGACCCCGTTGCTCACCAACGTGAGACGAAGGGTATTCGAGTACATAGTATTCGAATAGTTATTTCCTATTAGCCAGGCCCATGGCCTAGGAGTAGCATTCCTACCTTGTTACACAGGGGTCCTGGGTTCGATCCTGGCTGTTGGAGGTTTGTATGATATATTTTTTATTTATTTATTTTTTTTATTTTGCTTTGTCGCTGTCTCCTGCATTAGTGAGGTAGCGCAAGGAAATAGACGAAAGAATGGCCCACCCACCCACATACACATGTATATACATACACGTCCACCCACGCAAATATACACACCTATACATCTCAGCGTATACATATATATATATACACACACAGACATATACATATATACATACACATGTACATAATTCATACTGTCTGCCCTTATTAATTCCCATCGCCACCCCGCCACACATGAAATAACAACCCCCTCCCCCCTCGTGTGTGCAAGGTAGCGCTAGGAAAAAATAAAGGCCACATTCGTTCACACTCAGTCTCTAGCTGTCATGTAATAATGCACCAAAACCACAGCTTTCTTTCCAAATCCAGGCCCCACAGAACTTTCCATGGTTTACCCCAGACGCTTCACATGCCCTGGTTCAATCCATTGACAGCATGTCGACCCCGTTATACGACATCGTTCCAATTCACTCTATTCCTTGCACGCCTTTCACCCTCCTGCATGTTCAGGCCCCTGATCACTCAAAATCTTTTTCACTCCATCCTTCCACCTCCAAGTTGGTCTCCCACTTCTCCTCATGTGTATTTAGGTGGGATCCTTGCGCTACCTCGCTAACGTGGGAGACGGCAGTTAAGTATAACGAATAGATTAATAGATAGATATATTTTATGTACTTGATCGCCAGTTACCCATTTTATTGACCAACACCTGTGGATGGATGAATAGCTGCGTTGACTGTGGACCAACTACTGTAACCAGGATTCAGATGTATGCACTCAATTCTAGGCAGCACGTGAATGCATCATGATCAGGAACGCTAACCACTATTCCATGGGAGTCCATAGATAAGTGTTACCAGACTCCACCCACTCTTGGTTACACTTCAAATGAAGTCACCTTCAATGAGGCTGTATCTGGAAGTAGCACAGTCACAGGCTGCATGAGCCTTTGGAAAGGTCCTGGGGTAACACCAGGGCACTTTCACAGAAATTGGTCCTTGGGTAATTATATTTATGGGGCCTGGATTTAGATAGGGAGTTGTACATTACACATTTCCTGGTGCTATCTCACTGATGTAGGGGGTGGCGATGCTGTTTCCTGTAGGGGTGGGATGGCACCTAGAATGGGGGAAGGCAAGTAAGTATGAATATGTACATGTGTATGTATGTATATGTTGATATGTGTATGTATATGTACATGTTGGGGTGAGAGAGTATCATTAAATTTTAGGGAGAGTAAAAAGATGTTTTGGAAGGAGGTAAATAAAGTGCATAAGGCAAGGGAACAAATGGGAACTTCAGTGAAGGGGGCTAATGGGGAGGTGATAACAAGTAGTGTTGATGTGAGAAGGAGATGGAGTGAGTATTTTGAAGGTTTGTTGAATGCGTTTGATGACAGAGTGGCAGATATAGGGTGTTTTGGTCGAGGTGGTGTGCAAAGTGAGAAGGTTAGGGAGAATGATTTCGTAAACAGAGAAGAGGTAGTAAAAGCTTTACGGAGGATGAAAGCTGGCAAGGCAGCGGGTTTGGATGGTATTGCAATGGAATTTATTAGAAAAGGGGGTGACTGTATTGTTGACTGGTTGGTAAGGTCATTTAATATATGTATGACTCATGGTGAGGTGCCTGAGGATTGGCGGAATGCTTGCATAGTGCCATTGTACAAAGGCAAAGGGGATGAAAGTGAGTGCTCAAATTACAGAGGTATAAGTTTGTTGAGTATTCCTGGGAAATTATATGGGAGGGTACTGATTGAGAGGGTGAAGGCATGTACAGAGCATCAGATTGGGGAAGAGCAGTGTGGTTTCAGAAGTGGTAGAGGATGTGTGGATCAGGTGTTTGCTTTGAAGAATGTATGTGAGAAATACTTAGAAAAGCAAATGGATTTGTATGTAGCATTTATGGATCTGGAGAAGGCATATGATAGAGTTGATAGAGATGCTCTGTGGAAGGTATTAAGAATATATGGTGTGGGAGGCAAGTTGTTAGAAGCAGTGAAAAGTTTTTATCAAGGATGTAAGGCATGTGTACGTGTAGGAAGAGAGGAAAGTGATTGGTTCTCAGTGAATGTAGGTTTGCGGCAGGGGTGTGTGATGTCTCCATGGTTGTTTAATTTGTTTATGGATGGGGTTGTTAGGGAGGTGAGGTGAATGCAAGAGTTTTGGAAAGAGGGGCAAGTATGCAGTATGTTGTGGATGAGAGAGTTTGGGAAGTGAGTCAGTTGTTGTTCGCTGATGATACAGGACTGGTGGCTGATTCGTGTGAGAAACTGCAGAAGCTGGTGACTGAGTTTGGTAAAGTGTGTGAAAGAAGAAAGCTGAGAGTAAATGTGAATAAGAGCAAGGTTATTAGGTACAGTAGGGTTGAGGGATGATTCAGTTGGGAAGTAAGTTTGAATGGAGAAATACTGGAGGAAGTGAAGCGTTTTCGATATCTGGGAGTGGATTTGGCAGCGGACGGAACCATGGAAGTGGAAGTGAATCATCGGGTGGGGGATGGGGCGAAAGTTCTGGAAGCGTTGAAGAATGTGTGGAAGTTGAGAACATTATCTTGGAAAGCAAAAATGGATATGTTTGAAGGAATAGTGGTTCCAACAATGTTATGTGGTTGCAAGGTGTGGGCTATAGATAGAGTTGTGCAGAGGAGGGTGGATGTGCTGGAAATGAGATGTTTAAGGACAATATGTAGTGTGAGATGGTTTGATCGAGTAAGTAATGTAAGGGTAAGAGAGATGTGTGGTAATAAAAAGAGTGTGGTTGAGCGAGCAGAAGAGGGTGTTTTGAAATGGTTTGGTCACATGGAGAGAATGAGTGAGGAAAGATTGACCAAGAGGATAAATGTGTCAGAGGTGGAGGGAACGAAGAGAAGTGGGAGACCAAATTGGAGTAATAATAATGTTTATGTGCTCTACATTGATGTTCTGTTTGTGGACTGAATCAGGAGCATATGAAGTAGTCAGGGAAGCCACATATAGGTTTGTGGGGCCTGGTTGTGTGGTTTTGGATAGTGACAGTGATTTTGTTGCATTACAGAGGTCCCTTACCTACCATGGTTTTGAGTATATATGCTGAGAATGCCATTTTACCAACCATGATATCAGTTTTCAAGTATCCACGGTTGTCCACAGTACCTCAAAAATTTTGGGTTTTCACTTGGCGAGTGTTATGTGGCAGTGGACTATTTGTGGTACAGCCTGGCAAGCCACCATATCTAGGGAGAGATACAGTAGGAATGTCATAACCACATGTTATGGTAGGACAAATGGCAAGGTAGCCTTTTGTCCAAAATACTTTGTTGGCTGTTATATTGATTTACTGTTTCATACACCATTTCTTGGTATTTTCATAGTATAAAGATATTGTTTTTGAAGTAAAAACATACTTATTTGTAACCCATGAGGACGAGGTATATATGTCAAGGGTCAATCCCCCTAACCCCCCATTTTCTCTTTTGTGCTGTATCTTGCCAACAGTCATAGTTTTGCTGACCACAAGGTCTTCCAGGAACGTAACTCCATTGGTTAACAAGTAACTTATGTACGTAGCACTTCTGCTAGTTAGCATTTATGATATACAAGAAAGCAAGTTTTGAATATAGTAGGATAAGAAAGGAAGAACAAAGGATGTTGTGGAGAAGATGCAAGAAAAGCAATGACTCATAAATTTAGCACGAGTTTATTGTCAGTTAAGGAGCAGCTAATCTGGCAGAGGGATTCAAAGGCAAGACTTTTAGAGAATGATGTAAGGATATGCAAGGAATTGAATAAGTTCAAAAGTGCTTATACAATTTAAGACCTTATATACCAAGTAACAATGAGATGGAATGGGATGTGGTCTTAGAGAACGATGAGATATCAAAAGTCATAAAAAGAATGCTAAATTGTTGTGACACATATAAGGCTCCTTGTCATGATGAGATTTCTCCATATTTGCTGAAAATTTCTTAAGGTATGCTTGATAAATCTCCTATTTACTGTTGAAGATGTTGCTTGAGATAGGTGAAATTTAAAAGGTAGTAGAAAAGGGCATTTGTCATGCCTATTTATATGGAAGGAAACTGGGAAGATTTTTGAGCTACAGACTGGTCTCCCTAACAAAGTGTAGCCTGTAAGGTACTGGAAAAGAATTGGAAAGCACCTGGATGACTTCTTATAGAGAAGAAATTACTTATGTGGGAGACAACATGGTTTTAGGAAGAGAAGGTAATGTGTAATGAACATCATAGAGTTCTATGTGAGTGAGCTTTGTTTCAGATGGTGTAGAAGGCTCAGGGGATACTTTGTATCTGGACTGCCTGAAAGAATTTGATACTGAATTGCATGAGAGGCTTGTTAAGAAGGGGAATGACCAGTCAGGAAATTGGGAGACTGCTTTTGTGGATAGAATTTTATCTTGGTGAAAGGGAATAAAGGTTGCTGTGGAGGAGCCCTCTTGGAGTGGGTGGAGGTCACAGGTGGAGTACTGCAGGGTTCTCTTTTGAGATCATAATTAATTTCTTGTATGTGAATGACTTTTCTGAGCATGTCGACTCTACTTGTACATGTTTGCAGATGATGTGAAGGTCATGAGGGAAGTGAAAAGTCAGTAATCATATAGTGATGAGGTTGGCTTTAGTGAAAGGTCTGAATATGAGGATTATCTAGCAGGAAATGAGCTTTAGGAATCAGTGTGAGAGAGGAACTTAGGAGTTGACATGCTTTACCTATTGCTAGAGTTCCACAACAGGAGAATAGTAGAGGGGATAGACTGTCTTCTGGTATATATTAGAATAGCTTTCAAGTGTTTATGTAGATTAAGCAAGCTGTTCATCTCATACATCAGTTCAAAATTAGAATATGTATTTCAGTTTGTCACCACACACTTCAAGATTAAGCAGAAACAGCTTGTAGAGAAGGTCTAGAAGAGGGCAACAAAGATAGTACCAGAAATAAAAGAGCTGAACTACAGGGAGGGCTAGAAGTCTTCAATTTGCCCCTCATGGGAGAGAGGAGTGAGGTGTGACCTGATTACAACCTTTAGGGTTATTGAATCAGATTGATAACGTGGCAGCGAACAGTTCTTCAGAAGATTTAGATATAGAACAGAAAGAGGTCATAACTTGAAATTGAGCAAGAAAATGGTTAAGCAGGATTTAGAAAAGCATAATACTTTCATAGTTTACGATCTGTAGATGAACGGAGCAAACTGAATGAGGATGTGGTAAGTGCAGACTGCATACAAAAGTTTTAAAAGGTTGCATGATTGCAGCGATTGCTTGAGATGGGGCCCAGCAGTTTTAAAACTTCTTGTACATACAGTATAAATAGATAATTATGCACACTCGTACCTTTACTGTCCTTTTTCATAGGGCACCCACATGGAAGCTGGCCACATCTACTGGGTGAGGCCACAAGTCAAGAAGTCTTATGTTGTGTGTGTGATTTTTGTGGACTGGCCATAGGATGAGTAAGAAGTAAACATTCTGTTTCTCAATGGTTATTAATAAATCTTGGGCATGAGGGATTTTATATTTTTACTCAGCCTTTATAATGCTGTAGCTATGGGTGGTGTACAGAATGCAGATGAGAAAGGGTTACTCACACATGGTTAGGGATTGTAAGTTGAGGTAGGTGTAAGTTTTATGGATTGCTGTTTCAGACTTGGGAGGGGAGGGGGGGTTCAGTGCTTGGCAGGACATTTTTCAGTGTATGTAGTTTTTCATTATTGTGTTTGTTAGGGGAGGGGGAGATCTTTTGAGAATAGATTCTTGAAGTATGAAGCAGGATAAGCTTATTACTTTTATGTGGGGGTTTGGCTGTTTATGACTTGGTTTTAATGAGGAGGGTCAAATACTGTTGCAAAGAATTGAGTGCTGAAGATATTAAGGTAAAATAGCATTGGAGACGATTTGGTTCATTGTGCAGGTGTTGAATGTTTGTGGTTGTTAGGCAACTGGTGATTGGTCTGAGTTCTTTGTTTTGTGAAGTTTGTAGCTTTGTCATTCTTGCTTTTGACAGGCAGTTGAATTGTAATTTAGGATGGATTAGATGAATATTTTGATACTAATGCTTAATATGATTAAAAACTGAGTTTGCAACAAATAGCCCTTTCCTGTTTGTTATGATCACATAAGATAATTTTTTGACCTTTTTATCTGCAGCAGTCCAGTAGTCCAATTGAAGGAAGCCAGGATCTAGGTCCTCAGATTGACCCTAATCCTCTCCCCCTACCTCCAGTGCCCCATGAGGTTATGCGGACAGCCTCTGAGCGCCACCAAAAGGGGCTAATGTGTCCATGGATATATCAAGTTCTAACACAGGTAAGTTTTCATACTGAAGTTCCTTTCTAATCTTTGAAAATTTTGTAAAACTGATGTATATGACCAGAGCTAGGACTATAAGATAGGTTGTATGTATTGTGATATACAGATCTTCCATCCAGTTGTCTATTAAAAGACTAATGTTAGACATAAAAGTCTTGCATACTGAGCCCAAAAGTAATGTTTTTGAGTAATACAGTTGAAAGAGGTGACACAAGTAATTTTTCTTTTCTAAATAGTGTGTAGAGTCAAGATTTGAAGTGAATTATTATTTTGCTCAGGGAGAAGTGAAATTTGCTGTTTGCATGGAGGATGAGAATAACAGAGAACTGCCAAATGCTGTGCTTTTCTACCGTTCAGTGCGCCAATCTGTTTATGCCATCCTCTATAACCTGCATCATCATACCTTCATGGCTCGTAAAGCAAAAGAGGAGGGTCAGAGTAAGTATTATGTTTTAAACTTAAGTTTTACTCCAAATTACCACAGTAGTATATCTTCAGAGCATTTTTTGAAACATTGTGGTGGGAACAGATCTGGTTTTATCCTAGCCTTATGATATGACTTTTTTTGGCTTCTAGCAATATAGTTAGGAAAGCAGGTGGATAGAAATGCATAAATAAATAAGTTTATATAGGTATTGAAGAAAACATGTAATTTGATTTAAAAGATATACTTTAGATTGATTAATGGCACATGACAGCATGTGACATGCCAGTGGAATGGCAAGAGGTTTTAGTGGGAATGTTTTAGATTCCCAGCTGCTAGTGATACTCCCTGATTTATGGAAAGTTCGATGTATGGAATTTCAACTTTGTAATTTCTCCCATAGCTCATATGCAGTATTTTTTCAAGATAGAAAAATTTGCTAAGTAACTCACTTGGAGGAAAATGGCTGAGGGATGCATTTGGTAGGTAGGCTCTTCCCAAGATGTACATCTTAAATAAACAGTGATGCAGTTACAGTGATTCTTTGCACATCTCTGCTGCATTATTTCAGAATTTTCAGTGTCTTTTTGTGTGAATTTTGCCCTTATTTCTAACTCATACTGACTGGGAAACGATTAATTGATGATGAGAGTGGAGGACCTCCTTGTGGGTGTAAATGACTGATTTAGAGATGAGAAAGTGAACACAGTTTGGAAGGACAGTGAGTGCATTAAGGAAGACGAAGATGGCTCAGCACCTTTTAAAATCAACCATCTTAACAAAGAAGCAAGGTGTTGCTATCTATTAGATTGAGTAATTACTAACTTAGTGTATGGATGATCACATTCATCATTGTTTACCATGAAGGCTAAAAGTCTCTTCCAAGTAATCCTGATGCAAATTTTGTGGCCATTCATGGATGATTCAGTAGACTTAAGGCTTGTGCTAAATTCTCTTAATGTTAAAGTGAGTTGTGAGTCTGAGCATTACTAAGATTTAAGGTAAATTGATTTTTTTATAGTTTGATCATTTCTTTCGCATCTTTCTTTTTTGTAGTTAGTAATTCCTTTTCCAAATTTCTGTTGCTCAGTGTGGTGGTGTTTTAGGTATGTTAGTGTTGCAGGCCTGAGTCTTGGGTGTTATAAGTGTGGTGGGCAAGTATAATACAGTGTGTGGCATGTGATATCTATAGAAAACAGGCACTTGCATGATGCAGTACCAAAGAAAATGAAGAAGTAACCAGGATGGAAGGCTCAGCTACAAGTGATGGGATTTTGGGTGAAATTATATGTATTTCAATTTGTGGAAATTTTGACTCTATCTATCTGTTTATCTGACACCTGTTATAGGAACTCCCTTAAAGGGGTGGCAGATGGCAACGGAATCTCCATAACTAAAGAACTCCCTTGTCACTTTTAGCCTTTAGTGCCTCACCTTTAACAGGCCACTGGCAGAGGACAGATCTAGCGCAGTGTTTGCAGAGTTTTTATGTAATGTTCCTAATGACTACTACTGTCTATTGCTCCTACTATATGTTTCTACCTAATCTGCCTAAATGTTCCTACCTACTACTACTATCTACTGGTCCTACCATTTTGCCAAAAGGCAGGGCTAGCACATAGTGCACACCACAGGAAAATCTATAGTTACAAAGAGTAAACTGTGCGAGTTAGTGTTGTCAAGTGTTACTTATGACACGGCTAGATTGTATGTTTGTGGAAAGGATGACATGATATCAAGTACATAACTTACCAGAGTTAGAAAGCAGCTGTGTATGATTCCAATTCTTATCCAGAGATGTCACTAGCAGCCTAAAATAATAATTGGAAAAAATATCTCACTCATCAAAGAAAGTGCAATTTTATCATCAGGAGAGGAAGCCAGACTTTTGCATCAGTTATTGTAATCAGTCTTGAAGTGAAAAGAAATACGATTTCTCTTGTAATAGTTTTTATATTTTGATAAATGTAAGTTTTTTTTTTTTTTATTTATCTAAAAAGATATTATTGTGTGCATAAAGGAATAGTTAAATACATTGATAATCATACTGTCTATATCTCTGATGCCCTCTCTGAATCCCTGAAGAGGTTACCATGGCAGTCTCCATAACTTGTAAATTCTAGTGTATGATTTATAAGATTAGTGATATGTAGAAAGCATTTTAGTGGGATGTGTAGAACTCAGATAAAAGAAAAACCATAAAGTGTGTTACATGGTTAGAGATGCATAGTTACCTTATGGTTACATGCAAAAGGATCATTCATAAATATGAAAAAAAGCTTTACAAGTAGAAAAAAGTATTTCAGAAAAGTCAGTTTCTCCCCAACTGACTTACAGATCTGTAAAGTAGACCTGATAGCAATACCTGACCACTGATAGTGTGGACTGTTGCTGCATTGTTCACATAAGTGTGCCACTTCTCTCTTGATTTCATACGACAGGCAACAAAAGTGTACTCAAGAATTTACATTTATTTCTTACACTGTTTAGTAAATACTAGCTTTCATCTCTATTTACATTTTGTTATTATTATTTTTACTGGTATTATTTATTTTTCACTGTGACTTAGTCTACATGTGTGATTACAGTACTACTCTATTTACAGGTTCGTCAGTTATGTTTTCATATCTGTACAGTTTTTCCTTTTCCAAAAGAAGGAACAGGGAAGGGGGCTAAGTGAGGATTTATCTCTTAAGGCTCAGTCCATAAACAAATATGAATATTTTTTTTTCATACTATTTGCTATTTCCCACATTCGTGAGGTAGCGTTAAGAACAGAGGACTTTTGTTCTCCTTCTTTCGGTAAATTAAAAACGAGAGGGGAGGATTTCCAGCCCCTCACTCCTTCCCTTTTAGTCACCTTCTACAGCAGGCAGGGAATATGTGGGACGTATTCTTTCTCCCCTACCCCTAGGGATAATGTATAAAAAAAAATATATATATATATATATATATATATATATATATATATATATATATATATATATATATATATATATATATATATTTCTTTCTTTCTTTCATACTATTCGCCATCTCCCGCATTAGCGAGGTAGCGTTAAGAACAGAGGACTGGGCCTTTGAGGGAATATCCTCATCTGGCCCCCTTCTCAGTTCCTTCTTTGGGAAAAAAAAAAAAAAAAAAAGAATATATATATATATATATATATATATATATATATATATATATATATATATATATATATACAATTGAGTGGGAGATGTATAAAAGAAAGAGACAGGAGGTCAAGAGAAAGGTGCAAGAGGTGATAAAGAGGGAAATGAGAGTTGGGGTGAGAGAGTATCATTAAATTTTAGGGAGAATAAAAAGATGTTCTGGAAGGAGGTAAATAAAGTGCGTAAGACAAGGGAGCAAATGGGAACTTCAGTGAAGGGCGCAAATGGGGAGGTGATAACAAGTAGTGGTGATGTGAGAAGGAGATGGAGTGAGTATTTTGAAGTTTTGTTGAATGTGTTTGATGATAGAGTGGCAGATATTGGGTGTTTTGGTCGAGGTGGTGTGCAAAGTGAGAGGGTTAGGGAAAATGATTTGGTAAACAGAGAAGAGGTAGTAAAAGCTTTGCAGAAGATGAAAGCCGGCAAGGCAGCAGGTTTGGATGTTATTGCAGTGGAATTTATTAAAAAAGGAGGTGACTGTATTATTGACTGGTTGGTAAGGTTATTTAATGTATGTATGACTCATGGTGAGGTGCCTGAGGATTGGCAGAATGCGTGCATAGTGCCATTGTACAAAGGCAAAGGGGATAAGAGTGAGTGCTCAAATTACAGAGGTATAAGTTTGTTGAGTATTCCTGGTAAATTATATGGGAGGGTATTGATTGAGAGGGTGAAGGCATGTACAGAGCATCAGATTGAAGAAGAGCAGTGTGGTTTCAGAAGTGGTAGAGGATGTGTGGATCAGGTGTTTGCTTTGAAGAATGTATGTGAGAAATACTTAGAAAAGCAAATGTATTTGAATGTAGCATTTATGGATCTGGAGAAGGCATATGATAGAGTTGATAGAGATGCTCTGTGGAAGGTATTAAGAATATATGGTGTGGGAGGCAAGTTGTTAGAAGCAGTGAAAAGTTTTTATCGAGGATGTAAGGCATGTGTCCGTGTAGGAAGAGAGGAAAGTGATTGGTTCTCATTGAATGTAGGTTTGCGGCAGGGGTGTGTGATGTCTCCATGGTTGTATAATTTGTTTATGGATGAGGTTGTTAGGGAGGTGAATGCAAGAGTTTTGGAAAGAGGGGCAAGTATGAAGTCTTTTGTGGATGAAAGAGCTTGGGAAGTGAGTCAGTTGTTGTTCGCTGATGATACAGCGCTGGTGGCTGATTCATGTGAGAAACTGCAGAAGCTGGTGACTGAGTTTGGTAAAGTGTGTGAAAGAAGAAAGTTAAGAGTAAATGTGAATAAGAGCAAGGTAATTAAGTACAGTTGGGTTGAGAAGTAAGTTTGAATGGAGAAAAACTGGAGGAAGTGAAGTGTTTTCGATATCTGGGAGTGGATCTGGCAGCGGATGGAAACTTGGAAGCGGAAGTGAATCATAGTGTGGGGGATGGGGCGAAAGTTTTGGGAGCGTTGAAAAATGTGTGGAAGTCGAGAATGTTATCTTGGAAAGCAAAAATGGGTATGATATATGTGGTTGATATATGGTTGCGAGGTGTGGGCTATGGATAGAGTTGTGTGGTGGAGGTTGGATGTGCTGGAAATGAGATGTTTGAGGACAATATGTGGTATAAGGTGGTTTGATCGAGTAAGTAATGAAAGGGTAAGAAAGATGTGTGGTAATAAAAAGAGTGTGGTTGAGAGAGCAGAAGATGGTATTTTGAAATGGTTTGGTCACATGTAGAGAATGAGTGAGGAAAGATTGACCAAGAGGATATATGTGTCAGATGTGGAGAGAACGAGAAGTGGGAGACCAAATTGGAGGTGGAAAGATGGAGTGAAAAAGATTTTGAGTGATCGGGGCCTGTACATGCAGGAGGGTGAAAGGCGTGCAAGGAATAGAGTGAATTGGAATGATATGGTATACCGGGGTTGACGTGCTGTCAATGGAATGAACCAGGGCATGTGAAGTGTCTGGGGTAAACCATGGAAAGTTCTGTGGGGCCTGGATATGGAGAGGGAGATCTGTAAATATATTTTTTATTATACAACGTATACATACATATACATGCACAGACATATACATATTTACACATGTACATATTCATACATGCTGCCTTCATCCATTCCTGTTGCCCCCCACCACACATGAAATGGCTCCCCCCTCCCCCCGCGTGTGTGTGTGAGGTAGCGCTATATAAAGACAACAAAGGCCACATTCGTTTACACTCAGTCTCTAGCTGTCTTGTGTAGTGCACCAAAACCACAGCTCCCTATCCACATCCAGGCCCCACAGACCTTTCCTTGTTTTATCCCTTACGCTTCACGTGCCCTGGTTCAGTCCAGTGACAGCACGTCCACCCCTGTATACCACATCATTTTAATTCACTCTATTCATTGCACGCCTTTCCCCCTCCTGTATGTTCAGGCCTAGATCGCTCAAGATCTTTTTCACTCCATGTTTGTATTCATATAGATACACCCCTCCTGACATACGTCCGAGTTCCGTTCTGACAGACCGGTTGGATCCCAAAATGGATGTAAGTTGGATGTATATCAGCATGGCATGTAGAATTCTTATTCCTGTACAGAATTCTTTCATCCTACTCAGTTTCTATCATGATTATCTTTTTTACTAGTACTTTCCTTTTGCCTTTTATTTAAGATTCTTTAGTTCGTATTTCATCAGTTATGCTTTTTTATTTTAATTTTTGTTGTATGTACAGATTTTCATAAGTTCCTTAGGTCATAAGTAGAGGAGAGCTTGTTTATATATGTATTTGCTAACATGACTATATTTCAGTATGCATTTTCTATTACTGTTTTATGTTCTTGTTTCATACATTACGACACTACATGCAAGTTTACCATGCTATTTGTATTTTGTTTAAAGTTTTACCTTCTTCAGAAAAAACACCATTGCCAGTTTTACACTGACTCTAATTGAAGGGATATACATTTGGCTTAGTGAACTTCTTTTAGACCTTACAAATAGTAAACTTCTTTTAGACCTCACTAATGCAGGTCATTCTTATATGGTTGGCAGTCACATGCAGTACCATGTTTTGCCCCCATGCTCCCTTCTCCAGATAGTTCAAGCTTGTCTCCCTCACTCTCATTGGCCACAAAATCCGACAGATATTCCTCTTTACCCAATGATTCTTTGAGCACAGCCCATATCTTCAGAGTTCTATGATGCCTAACTGGTAGGCTAGCTTCTGCAGGGTGGAGACAAGTTGTGGGAGGTTGATTCGTGATTTCCTGTCATTGTGATTGAATGAATAGGTACTAAGGCATCCCAGTGACTCAGTAACTTTTTCATTGTTTGGGCTGTTATCTGTTAGCAGGCAGAAGAATGTAACCTTCGTGGGAAGTTTAATTTGTGATGGTAATTTGAATTTGTGGATTTATGTTCATAGCACCCTGCTATATAAAAGTAGATTGAAGTCCATATCACTGAAAGGATTTAGTGTACCATAGGCAGACGGATTTGAGTAAACAGCTGATTAGATTATAATTCAGGGAGCCTGTTGAGATTTCCCAAATGAGATTAAGGCGATACACTGGAGAGATGCCCTTGGGAGAAAAGTTCCTGAAAGTTCCAGAGTCATTGCCTTTTTCAAGGAGCCTGAAACACTTTTACAATTGCCTTTGAATAATCGTCACTGGAACTTTATTAGCTATCCTGTCAGTATAGAGTTTCAGCCCTTGTCTGTCAGCAGTTGGTTCTACTGACAGCTCTACTTATTAGTATGTTCTTCCTCTTTTTTTTCTCATTTTTCTACTATTCCATCCATTTATTCTAATGCTTTACTCAAGTTTTCTTCAATTCCTGTATGTCTTGGTAAGCACTGGAAAGTTAATCTACCATATGCTCTTTGCCTCATACCTCTTAACTTCATACTTCTAATTAACTTAAAGTGTATGTACTGTGTTAGGAATGATAATCGCAAGCACAAATAGCTTTTCATTTGGACCCCATCTTCTCTGGTTGGTTTCTAACAATAACTGAATAGTTACAGATGGTTTCAAACCAGTTGATCAGTAATTCACACAATCTGTACTCTTTTCTAGCAAGTTCTTAGGGGTTTACTAAAATACATTATTTGTCTGTCACTTATTATAGCTCTTTGTTACAGAGGGTTTGGCCACAGAGGTACCTGAAGTGAAAATCCGTGAATGGATTTATACCAAAAATAATCCGTACCGCACAGCAGATGTAGTAGATGCTACTCCTATCAGTTGGGCTGTGCCTACCGTCCAGAGATTGTGGTTTGGGTAAGGGCATTTACTCTTGTAAATGTGTTTTATTTGATTTGTTTTATTTAATATGCGGCCTTTTGTGTCTGTTTTCCTGGAGCTACCTTGCTGATGCAGAGGGTGGCGATGCTGTTTCCTGTGGAGCAGGGTGGCACTGGGAATGGATGAAGGGTAGCGAGTTTGAATATGTACATGGGTATAGATGTATATAGCTGTGTATGTGTATTTACGTATGTATATGCTGATATGTATATGTATGTATGTATATGTATGTGTATGGGCGTTTATGTGTATATGAGTGGATGAGTCTTTCTTCATCTGTTTCCTAGCGCTACCTGCTGACACGGGAAATGACGATTAATTTTGATAATAATGATAATAATATTTTCTTGCAGGGAAATAGTGCATATGACTGGGAGATGTATAAAAGAAAGCAGCAGGAGGTCAAGAGAAAGGTGTAAGAGCTGAGAAAGAGGGCAGCTGAGAGTTAGGATGAGAGAGTATCATTAAATTTTAGGGAGAATAAAAAGATGCTTTGGAAGGAGGTAAATAAAGTGCGTAAGACAAGAGAGCAAATGGGAGCATCGTTGAAGGGGACAAATGAGTAGGTAATAACAAGTAGTGATGAAGTGAGAAGGAGATGGAGTGAATATTTTGAAGGTTCGTTGAATGACATTGATGATAGAGTGGCTGATATAGGGTGCTTTGGTCGAAGTGGTGTGCGAGGTGAGAGGGTCATGGAGAATGGTTTGGTAAACAGAGAAGAGGTAGTGAAAATTTTGCAGAAGATGAAAGCCAGCAAGGCAGTGGGTTTGGATGGTATTGCAGTGGAATTTATCAAAAAAGGGGGTGATTGTGTTGTTGATTGGTTGGTAAGGATATTCAGTATATGAAGGATCATGGTGAAGTGCCGGAGGATTGCCGGAATGCATGTAAGGTGCCATTGTACAAAGGCAAAGGGGATAAAGGTGAGTGCTCAGATTACAGAGGCATAAGTTTATTGAGTTTTCCTGGGAAATTATATAAGAGAGTTTTGATTAAGAGGGTAAAGGCATGTAAAGAGGATCAGACTTGGGAGGAGCAGTGTGGTTTCAGAAGTCGTAGAGGATGTGTGGATCAGGTGTTTGCTTTGAAGAATGTATGTGAGAAATACTTAGCAAAACAGGTGGATTTGTATGTAGCATTTATGGATCTGGAGAAGGCATATGATAGAGTTAATAGAGATGCTCTGTGGAAAGGTATTAAGAATATATGGTGTGAGGTAAGTTGCTAGAAGCAGTAAAAAGTTTTTATCGAGGATGGAAGGCATGCGTACGAGTATGAAGAGAGGAAAGTGATTGGTTGTCAGTGAATGTTGGTTTTTGGCAGGGGTGCAGGATGTTTCCATGGGTGTTTTATTTGTTTATGGATGGGGTTGTTAGGGAGGTGAGGTGAATGCAAGAGTTTTGGAGAGAGGGGCAAGTATGCAGTCTGTTGTGGATGAGAAGGCTTGGGAAATGAGTCAGTTGTTGTTTACTGATGAAACAGGACTGGTGGCTGGTTCAGGTGAGAAACTGCAGAAGCTGGTGACTGAGTTTTGTAAAGTGTGAGAAAGAAGAAAGCTGAGAGTAAATGTGAATAAGAGCAATGTTATTAGGTACAGTAGGGTTGAGGGACAAGTCAATTGGGAGGTAGGTTTGAATGGAGAGAAACTGGAGGAAGTGAAGTGTTTTAGATATCTGGGAGTGGATTTGGCAGCAGATGGAACCATGGAAGAGGAAGTGAGTCACAGGGTGGGGGAGCGGGGGAAGTTCTGGGAGCATTTAAAATGTGTGGAAGGTGAGAACATTATCTCGGAAAGCAAAAATGGGTATATTTGAAGGAATAGTGGTTCCAACAATGTTATATGGTTGTTAGGCGTGGGCTATAGATAGAGTTGTGCAGAGGAGGGTGGATGTGTTGGAAATGAGATGTTTGAGGACAGTATCTTGTGTGAGGTGGTTTGATCGAGTAAGTAATGAAAGGGTAAGAGAGATGTGTGGTAATAAAAAGAGTGTGGTTGAGAGAGCAGAAGAGGATGTTTTGAAATGGTTTGGTCACATGGAAAGAATGAGTGAGGAAAGATTGACAAAGAGGTATATGTGTCAGAGGTGGAGGGAACGAGGAGAAGTGGGAGACCAAATTGGAGGTGGAAGGATGAAGTGAAAAAGATTTTGAGCGATTGGGGCCTGAACATGCAGGAGGGTGAAAGGCGTGCAAGGAATAGAGTGAATTGGAACAATGTGGTATACTGGGGTCGACGTGCTGTCATTGGATTGAACCAGGGCATGTGAAGCGTATGGGGTAAACCATGGAAAGTTTTGTGGGACTTGGATGTGGAAAGGGAGCTGTGGTTTCGGTGCATTATACATGACAGCTAGAGACTGAGTGTGAGTGAAAATGGCCTGTTTCTGGTGCTACCTCACTGGAGGGGGGATACTATTTCGTGTTTGGTGTGGTGACGATGGGAATGAATGGAGGCAGCAAGTATGAATGTGTACATGCTTATATATGTATATGTATATGTGTGTGTACGGTTAAATGTATATGTGCGTGTGTGGGCATTTATGTATATACATATGTATGTGGGTGGGTTGGGCCATTCCTCGTCTGTTTCCTTGTGCTGCCTCACTAGTGCGGGAAACGGCGGTTAAGTATGATAAAAGAAATAAACATAAATATATGTATATATATATTCACCATTTCCCGTATTTGCATGGTAACATCAAGAACAGAAGACAGAGCCTTAGAGGGAAAAATCCTCACTTGGGCCCCTTCTCTATTCCGTCTTTTAGAAAAGCAAAACAGGAGGGGAGGATTGCCAGCCCTGTGTTCCCACCCCTTTTAGTCACCTTCTATGACATGTAGGGAATATGTAAGCAGTATTCTTTCTCCTCTTTCTCTATTATAATTTTTCCATTCTTAATTGCCATGTGTGAGAAGGACTTGGTAGTTGACATCATCCCTAACCTGTTGCCAGAGTCCTACATTAGGGGAAGATTTAAGGAAACAAACTATCTGTTAGCATACATTAGAATGCCATTCAAGTATATGGATAAGGAAATTTTTAGCAAGCTTTTCATATCTTGCATACGGTGAAAACTAGAATATACCTCTCACCTATGGTCAGTGTACTTAGATAATCACTAAGAACTAGGAGAGAAGATCTAGAGGATGGCAGCAGAAATGGTACCAAAATTATGACAGCTGACTTACAGGGAGACACTAGAGTTATTTAATTTGTTTGCCTTGGAAAGTAGAAGAGTAAAAGGTGACCTGATCATGTAATTTAAGTTTTTAAAACAGATTGCTGATGCAGACAGGGTACAGTTCTTTGAGAGATATAGGAATAGAGCAACTAGAGGACATAACTTGAAATATAGCAAGATGTTTGTTAAAAAAGGTGAAGTCCTTTTATTATATAAAGAGTGGTGGAAAAATGGTATAAGATGACTGAATACATGGTAATGCAGGCAGCATATATAAATTTGATAAATTGTATGATAGTAGAGAGTATTCAAGAAATGGGGCCCATGTTTGTAAAATTCCTTCCCCATTCAGTACAAATAGGTAATCATAGAAAAATTCCAAAGGTCAGAATTGCAACATCTGTTGTGATAGAATGCACCTTCAATGTATATGTATAAAGTATCTCATCAGTCTGATTAGATGTCGGCATACAGTGGGATACAAAATCACATGCTGGGGCATAAGTGCTCTCTTACAAACACATATTCCTGTTTCAAGAAGAGCCATGTTACTTGTCATTTTTGCCTGATGACCCCTGCATCTAGGTCTCTCTTTATCATAACCCCCAATGATCACTGCAGGTGTAAAAAGACAGAGGCATAGGAATTTATTTTTTCATACAAATTACTGGTACAGGGATAAGAAAAAAGTATCTTGATTCTGGGCCATCTTTATTTACTGTTTGCACACATGTTCATTTGGGGTCTAGACTTAATTTAGAGCAAAAATAGTTTGTCATAGACAGTTAACAGCCCTACATTTTAGAAACTGATGTAGAGGGACTTGTAGTGGGGAAATTAATTGAAAGGTGATAATTTTTTGTTGAGAAAAAAGTTATATATCATCCTTTTCATCATTGAGAAAAAGTTATATATATATATATATATATATATATATATATATATATATATATATATATATATATATATCATCCTTTTCATCGGTTAGCAAAATCTAATCAAGGCCTACCAGATGAATTACTGAATCTTGCCTTATAAAAATGTATTCCAGAGCTTTTATTGTGTGGTTATTTTTTTCACTGTTCATATTTTAGAGTTTTGAAGAAATCATGTATCAGAAACATTTTTTATTTTGTGTTTCTGTAGGTCTGTTGTGGATGAGAAGGCTTGGGAAATGAGTCAGTTGTTGTTTACTGATGAAACAGGACTGGTGGCTGGTTCAGGTGAGAAACTGCAGAAGCTGGTGACTGAGTTTTGTAAAGTGTGAGAAAGAAGAAAGCTGAGAGTAAATGTGAATAAGAGCAATGTTATTAGGTACAGTAGGGTTGAGGGACAAGTCAATTGGGAGGTAGGTTTGAATGGAGAGAAACTGGAGGAAGTGAAGTGTTTTAGATATCTGGGAGTGGATTTGGCAGCAGATGGAACCATGGAAGCGGAAGTGAGTCACAGGGTGGGGGAGCGGGGGAAGTTCTGGGAGCATTTAAAATGTGTGGAAGGTGAGAACATTATCTCGGAAAGCAAAAATGGGTATATTTGAAGGAATAGTGGTTCCAACAATGTTATATGGTTGTTAGGCGTGGGCTATAGATAGAGTTGTGCAGAGGAGGGTGGATGTGTTGGAAATGAGATGTTTGAGGACAGTATCTTGTGTGAGGTGGTTTGATCGAGTAAGTAATGAAAGGGTAAGAGAGATGTGTGGTAATAAAAAGAGTGTGGTTGAGAGAGCAGAAGAGGATGTTTTGAAATGGTTTGGTCACATGGAAAGAATGAGTGAGGAAAGATTGACAAAGAGGTATATGTGTCAGAGGTGGAGGGAACGAGGAGAAGTGGGAGACCAAATTGGAGGTGGAAGGATGAAGTGAAAAAGATTTTGAGCGATTGGGGCCTGAACATGCAGGAGGGTGAAAGGCGTGCAAGGAATAGAGTGAATTGGAACAATGTGGTATACTGGGGTCGACGTGCTGTCATTGGATTGAACCAGGGCATGTGAAGCGTATGGGGTAAACCATGGAAAGTTTTGTGGGACTTGGATGTGGAAAGGGAGCTGTGGTTTCGGTGCATTATACATGACAGCTAGAGACTGAGTGTGAGTGAAAATGGCCTGTTTCTGGTGCTACCTCACTGGAGGGGGGATACTATTTCGTGTTTGGTGTGGTGACGATGGGAATGAATGGAGGCAGCAAGTATGAATGTGTACATGCTTATATATGTATATGTATATGTGTGTATACGGTTAAATGTATATGTGCGTGTGTGGGCATTTATGTATATACATATGTATGTGGGTGGGTTGGGCCATTCCTCGTCTGTTTCCTTGTGCTGCCTCACTAGTGCGGGAAACGGCGGTTAAGTATGATAAAAGAAATAAACATAAATATATGTATATATATATAGAGATGCTCTGTGGAAGGTATTAAGAATATATGGTGTGGGAGGCGAGTTGTTAGAAGCAGTGAAAAGTTTTTATCGAGGATGTAAGGCATGTGTGCGTGTAGGAAGAGAGGAAAGTGATTGGTTCTCAGTGAATGTAGGTTTGCGGCAGGGGTGTGTGATGTCTCCATGGTTGTTTAATTTGTTTATGGATGGGGTTGTTAGGGAGGTAAATGCAAGAGTCCTGGAAAGAGGGGCAAGTATGAAGTCTGTTGGGGATGAGAGAGCTTGGGAAGTGAGTCAGTTGTTGTTCGCTGATGATACAGCGCTGGTGGCTGATTCATGTGAGAAACTGCAGAAGCTGGTGACTGAGTTTGGTAAAGTGTGTGGAAGAAGAAAGTTAAGAGTAAATGTGAATAAGAGCAAGGTTATTAGGTACAGTAGGGTTGAGGGTCAAGTCAATTGGGAGGTGAGTTTGAATGGAGAAAAACTGGAGGAAGTGAAGTGTTTTAGATATCTGGGAGTGGATCTGTCAGCGGATGGAACCATGGAAGCGGAAGTGGATCATAGGGTGGGGGAGGGGGCGAAAATTTTGGGAGCCTTGAAAAATGTGTGGAAGTCGAGAACATTATCTCGGAAAGCAAAAATGGGTATGTTTGAAGGAATAGTGGTTCCAACAATGTTGTATGGTTGCGAGGCGTGGGCTATGGATAGAGTCGTGCGCAGGAGGATGGATGTGCTGGAAATGAGATGTTTGAGGACAATGTGTGGTGTGAGGTGGTTTGATCGAGTAAGTAACGTAAGGGTAAGAGAGATGTGTGGAAATAAAAAGAGCGTGGTTGAGAGAGCAGAAGAGGGTGTTTTGAAATGGTTTGGGCACATGGAGAGAATGAGTGAGGAAAGATTGACCAAGAGGATATATGTGTCGGAGGTGGAGGGAACGAGGAGAAGAGGGAGACCAAATTGGAGGTGGAAAGATGGAGTGAAAAAGATTTTGTGTGATCGGGGCCTGAACATGCAGGAGGGTGAAAGGAGGGCAAGGAATAGAGTGAATTGGAGCGATGTGGTATACAGGGGTTGACGTGCTGTCAGTGGATTGAATCAAGGCATGTGAAGCGTCTGGGGTAAACCATGGAAAGCTGTGTAGGTATGTATATTTGCGTGTGTGGACGTGTGTATGTACGTGTGTATGGGGGTTGGGCCATTTCTTTCGTCTGTTTCCTCGCGCTACCTCGCAAACGCGGGAGACAGCGACAAAGTATAAAAAAAAAAAAAAAAAAAAATATATTCACCATTTCCCGTATTTGCATGGTAACATCAAGAACAGAAGACAGAGCCTTAGAGGGAAAAATCCTCACTTGGGCCCCTTCTCTATTCCATCTTTTAGAAAAGCAAAACAGGAGGGGAGGATTGCCAGCCCTGTGTTCCCACCCCTTTTAGTCACCTTCTATGACATGTAGGGAATATGTAAGCAGTATTCTTTCTCCTCTTTCTCTATTATAATTTTTCCATTCTTAATTGCCATGTGTGAGAAGGACTTGGTAGTTGACATCATCCCTAACCTGTTGCCAGAGTCCTACATTAGGGGAAGATTTAAGGAAACAAACTATCTGTTAGCATACATTAGAATGCCATTCAAGTATATGGATAAGGAAATTTTTAGCAAGCTTTTCATATCTTGCATACGGTGAAAACTAGAATATACCTCTCACCTATGGTCAGTGTACTTAGATAATCACTAAGAACTAGGAGAGAAGATCTAGAGGATGGCAGCAGAAATGGTACCAAAATTATGACAGCTGACTTACAGGGAGACACTAGAGTTATTTAATTTGTTTGCCTTGGAAAGTAGAAGAGTAAAAGGTGACCTGATCATGTAATTTAAGTTTTTAAAACAGATTGCTGATGCAGACAGGGTACAGTTCTTTGAGAGATATAGGAATAGAGCAACTAGAGGACATAACTTGAAATATAGCAAGATGTTTGTTAAAAAAGATGAAGTCCTTTTATTATATAAAGAGTGGTGGAAGAATGGTATAAGATGACTGAATACATGGTAATGCAGGCAGCATATATAAATTTGATAAATTGTATGATAGTAGAGAGTATTCAAGAAATGGGGCCCATGTTTGTAAAATTCCTTCCCCATTCAGTACAAATAGGTAATCATAGAAAAATTCCAAAGGTCAGAATTGCAACATCTGTTGTGATAGAATGCGCCTTCAGTGTATATGTATAAAGTATCTCATCAGTCTGTTTAGATGTCGGCATACAGTGGGATACAAAATCACATGCTGGGGCATAAGTGCTCTCTTACAAACACATATTCCTGTTTCAAGAAGAGCCATGTTACTTGTCATTTTTGCCTGATGACCCCTGCATCTAGGTCTCTCTTTATCATAACCCCCAATGATCACTGCAGGTGTAAAAAGACAGAGGCATAGGAATTTATTTTTTCATACAAATTACTGGTACAGGGATAAGAAAAAAGTATCTTGATTCTGGGCCATCTTTATTTACTGTTTGCACACATGTTCATTTGGGGTCTAGACTTAATTTAGAGCAAAAATAGTTTGTCATAGACAGTTAACAGCCCTACATTTTAGAAACTGATGTAGAGGGACTTGTAGTGGGGAAATTGATTGAAAGGTGATAATTTTTTGTTGAGAAAAAAGTTATATATCATCCTTTTCATCATTGAGAAAAAGTTATATATATATATATATATATATATATATATATATATATATATATATATATATATATATATATATCATCCTTTTCATCGGTTAACAAAATCTAATCAAGGCCTACCAGATGAATTACTGAATCTTGCCTTATAAAAATGTATTCCAGAGCTTTTATTGTGTGGTTATTTTTTTCACTGTTCATATTTTAGAGTTTTGAAGAAATCATGTATCAGAAACATTTTTTATTTTGTGTTTCTGTAGGTCTGTTGTGGATGACAAAAAGCGTCGTCTTCGTGCATTCCTGAGCTGCATGAGATCTGACTCCCCACTCATGCTTCATACATCTCATGTTCCGCAGCATCTTCTCATAATGGCAACAGTCCTTAGGTATGTCTTACTTTAAGATTTCCCAAAAGGGAGAGAGAGCCTACCAGCCTGCTAGTATCTGTGATGAGATTTTGCCTGGGGACAGGCTAGTACATAGTGCTCCCTACTTTATCTTGCTTGATTCAGTCCTTTTGCCTTCTGCAGCCCCAGGAGTCCTTTTTATTCTCTTCTTAACCATAACTTCCTGGTTCAGGAATGTATGCATACTGCATTTAATAGAAAAACCGAGTATGTATCATTTTCATTACAGGTATGTCATGAGCAATCCCAATGGTCCAATATTGAGAAAGCAAGAACTGGATGCCTTCTTGGTTACAGCTTTCTCCCCTGATCTCACAAATGCACATTATTTGCAGGACTTGCAGGTTTGTGATGTTAAATTGATTTTTGTATTTGTTTATTTTTGTGTGGTATTTAAGATGTTTTGTAAAGATATATTTTTGTACAATCAGTTAAAAAAAATTAGCTTTTGATGTTTCTGTGTAAACTCCCAATTCTTACACCATTCTTTGACATTTGCCACTTGAATTAACCTTCACTCTCAATTCAGGTATTTCACGGAGTACAGTGAAAGACAAAATTCTGTTCCATGGATTTAGTTGAAAACATCTCATGAAAGGCGAACATTCCGAAATGTGATTCCTCATATAATACAAACGGGTCGCATCCCTGGACAGTGCTTCCACATACACACACACACTCTTTGCATAATTTCCTGAGATAAAGATTAAACATATCAGAGGTTTTCCATTTTTTCTGTATATTTATGTACGATTTTTGAATGGAATTTATGAATTTATATTTTTGATATTACCAAATTTAGTACAATTGGCTTGAGGATTATTCGAACCTTGATCTTAATTAGCATTGTATATGAACTTGCACTGTAACAAGCCAGGTTTGCCATATGCCAAGATTTAGTTAAGGGAAGCCTCTCATTGTCTTTAATCTATCCATATAATTTTTTTGTTTATAAGAATTTCCAGTTCATGTAATTACTTCTTTTTATCCCATGACCTCTTAACATGGTGTACAGCTGTGGAGGAAACGTTCCTATTTTTAGAACATTAGGGATTTTTTTGATTTGTTTTCAAGGCATGTTTATGTTTTTGTAAATATAATTTATTTTTACTGTCATTCAAGAAGAAGGCTGATGTTGAAACATTTAAGAACTAAAGCAAAATGTAGAATTAAAAAGATTCTTTAAAGCATTTTATGACATATTGTATACATGTAATCATGATCAGAAAGTGTAATAATTTGAAATGAATTCCAGATTTTAAGGAATCATAATTATAATTAGTTCCATTTGTCATACCCTATCATTTCTTACTGTGTCAGCCCTTTATGCACCACATTTACTTTTACTAAACTTCCACCTTCTTCTGTACTATTTGGTGTATGGTCCAAACTTTTCATCCATACAACATCATTAGGGCTACTTCGTTGTTAAACATACCGATATTTTCTCTCAATGGGTGTAACTTCTCTTTCCTAATGCTTTTAAGTGCACTAGGACCTTAATCCCCCTCACCTACCCAATGTTTAACAATACCATCCATAGTTCCATCTGCTGCCACATCCACTCTCAGGTACCTGAAGCAGTACTTCACTTGCATTAGCTTCTCCATTCAAATTCACTCTCTGGCTGATTTGTCTCTCTCCTCTCCTAAACTTCATAACCTATTATTTGCAATGACTTTCAGCTTCCTCCTTTTACACACTCTCCTAAAATCAGACACGGGCTTCTGTAGTTTCTCACTCAAGTTTGCCACCTGAGCCGTGTCACCAGTGAACAACTACTGACCGCTTTCCTAGGAACTCCACCTTCAACAGACTCCAAACCTGCCCCTCTTTTCAAGACCCCTCACATTCTACCTAGGTACCATTACCTTTCTCTGCTTTCCATCTGTAAAGGGATTAGATACCCATGGTGACATTGCACATCCCTGCTGCACACCTTAATCCTTAATGACTCACTTTCCTCACTACTTACTTGTACACATGTCATACTATCATGATAAAAACTCCTCTCTGCTTTAGATAGCTCTCTTTCTATGCTTTATATTTGAAGTACCTTCCACAGAGCATCTTTTTTATCCCTATCATACGCTTTTCATCTGTAAATACTACATACAGATCCTTGTGTTTCTCCAAGTATTTTTCGACCATGTTCTCCAAAGCAAACGCCTGATCCACACATCCACTCGCATTCATGAAACAGCTTGCCATGTACATTCAAGAAAAGTCATACCCCTGTAATTCAAACGTTCAGAACACTCATGTGGCAGTTGTATGTGCAAATGGAGGCCTGGAGTGCCCATTGATGTGAATGAAAGTGTGAGCAATTTGCAGGGTTGTGTGCTACAGAAGGACATGTGATTGGAAATGCATGATTTAAAAGGAGTGACATCTGTAAAATACATGAGTGAGTAGGAGAGATATTAAGCAAGCATTATTAGATTATGAACTGATTGATTGGTGTACAAAAGAGAGGGGCAGGTGATGGGTTGTTTGATCGTGAAGGGGCTCCCAGAAAATAGGAAATTATATGGGTGGGAAGATGGTAGTAAAAGTAAGTTAGCTTGGAAAAGAGGCTTGTGTGAAGAGATACCAGGAGAATCTGAATGTAGATTGTCAAATGGTGAGTTGGTGAAGAATTGGAGGTATTTAGAGTAGTGCTGATGTGTAAGAAAAGTATATGGCATGTGGAAAGTGGGGGTAGTTGTTGTGAGAAAGGGTAGGGAGTGGTAGGTCGATAAACTTAATTTGCTAGTGAAAGAGAAAGAGAGGTTTGTGGGTGTTACTTGCCGGGAAGGAGTTTGAGAGATTTTGAGAAGTAGAAGAAAAAGTGGCTAGAGGTCAAGAGGAAGGCGTGAGATTTGGGATGAATGAGTACCAGCATACTTCAGGAAGAATAAGGAAATGTTTTGGAAGGAGGTTTATAGTGTAAGAAGAATGAAAACAAATGGTAGTGTTGTTGAAGGGGGTAGATGGGGAAATGTTAACTGGCAGAGTTAAGGTGAAGAGGAGATGAGGGGTGATTACTGTAAAGTTTTCTTGAATGTGTTTGGTGACAGGGTGGCAGATGTTGGGTGTTGTGAATTGAGAGAGTTATGGCAAGTGATTTGGTAAATACAGAAGAGGTATTGAAAGCTTTGTGTGAGATAAGTGTGCCAGAGTGAGTGATGTGGATGGGATTGCAGATGAATTTCTCAAGAGAGGAGGTGGCTCTAGGAAAAGACAAAAAAAAAAAAAAAAGGCCACATTCATTCACACTCAGTCTCTAGCTGTCATGTGTAATGCACCGAAACCACAGCTCCCTTTCCACTTCCAGGCACTACAAAGCTTTCCATGGTTTACCCCAGAAGCTTCACATGCCATGGTTCAATCCATTGACAGCATGTTGACCCCAGTATACCACATTGTTCCAGTTCACTCTATTCCTTGCACCCCTTTCACCCTCCTGTATGTTCAGGCCCTGATCACTTAAAATCTTTTTCACTTCATCCTTCCACCTCCAGTTTGGTCTCCCACTTCTCATTCCCTCCACCTCTGATGCATATATCCTCTTTGTGAATCTTTCCTCATTCAGTTTCTCCATGTGAACAAACCATTTCATTGCAACCTTTTCTGCTCTCTCAACCGCACTCTTTTTATTACCACACATCTCTCTTACCCTTTCATTACTTACTCGATCAAACCACCTCACTCCACATATTGTCCTTAAACATTTAATTTCCTACACATCCACCCTCCTCTGCACAACCCTATCTATAGCCCACGCCTCGCAGCCATATAACATTGTTGGAACCAGTACTTCTTCAAATATACCCATTTTTGCTCTCTGAGATAACGTTCTCGCCTTCCACACATTCTTCAACGCTCCCAGAACCTTAGCCCCCTCCCCCACCCTGTGACTCACTTCCACTTCCATGGTTCCATCCACTGCTAAATCCACTCTCAGATATCTAAAACTCTTCACTTCCTCCTGTTTTTCTCCATTCAGGCTTACCTCCCAGTTAACTTGTCCCTTAACCCTACTGAACCTAATAACCTTGCTCGTATTCACATTTACTCTCGGCTTTCTTCTTTCACATACTTTACCAAACTCAGTCACCAACTTCTGCAGTTTTAACCCGAATTAGTCACCAGCGCTGTATCATCCGTGAACAACAACTGACTCACTTCCAAGCCCTCTCATCCACAACAGACTGCATACTTGCCCCTCTCTCCAAAATTCTTCCATTCACCTCCCTAACACCCCCATCCGTAAACAAATTAAACAACCGTGGAGACATCATGCACCCCTGCCTCAAACCGATATTGACTGGGAACCAGTCACTTTCCTCTCTTCCTACTCGTACACATGCCTTACATCCTTGAGAAAAACTTTTCACTGCATTTAGCAACTTACCTCCCACACCATATACTCTTAATACCTTCCACAAAGCATTTCTATCATCTCTATCATACGCCCTCTCCAGATCCATAAATGCCACATACAAGTACCTTTGCTCTATAAGAAAGGATAAGGAAAATGGAAAGAACAAATTCTTACTCATTTTGAGGAATGAACTCTAGTCCTTCAATGGTATGTTTGATGATATAGTAATCCTGATAGTGATATAGGGGTGCAAGGATTGGACTCTGCATGAAAAAATACAAAAGATAGTGGATGTTTTTGAAATGCAATGCTTGGTGACAATATGTTGTGTGGAGGGTTGATTGAGTGAGGGATAGCAGGTATGAAAGAGGACTAATAATAAGTATATGGTTGGGATAGATAAGATCATTGCTGAAGTAGCTTGTACACATGGAGAGGATGAGTGAGGTGAGACAGACCCTATAAAAGAAGGCATACATGTCAGAGGTAGAGAGAACGAGGAGGAGGGAAAGACCAAGGATAAGATGGAATATTTTATACAGAACAACATGTCAATGGGCTGAACCAGGGGATGTGAAATGGTCAAGGGAAACCACAGAAAGGCTTGTGAGACTTGGCTGTGGGTAGGAGGCTCTAAATTTTTGTTCATTATGTATGTCAAACAGAGAATGGATGTGATTAAAGAATACTGATCTTAGTCTGTATTGGTGCTACTTCTGTAATGTGGGAAATGGCAAATAATTATGAAAAATTTAAGCATGGTACTAAGAAGAATAGAATTGATAAAATTAATTGAGTTTGTAAGTCACTTGTGAGAGAAAATTTTTTGTAAATTTTTTGAGACATTGTTAAAGATATGATAACAGGTACTTCATATGAATGCTTTATCTTCTTGGCAGCTTCCTCTGGTGACAGCACGTGGCTCTCAGCTTGCAGCACTCTTTATGATGGGAGTGGAAACAGCCCTGTTTGCTAATGATGCGTGTGGTGCACCAGTGCCATGGCTCATGTGTTGCCCATGGTTGTTTTTTGATGGAAAGCTCTTCCATGCAAAGTTGATCAGAGCTAATTGTGCCAGATCTCTAGTAGAGGTGAGTAAAACTATAAAACATTGCTTTATGGAAAGGGGTTGTAATTGTTCACAAAAGCTCATTGTGATCTTTTTGATAAATGCTGTAGAATATGGTTTTTTTCATGTGGATTATGTTGGTAGTGATATGTGTAAAGGGAGGCTCCATATTTTTGAGGATTTGTATTTTTCTGTTGACCAAACAAAACTCAGACATATATACAGTAGTCTGATGATGATTATTTCCTTTGTAAAAGTTGGAGTTGTGGTAACATGTGTTCGGAAATGTTTTGGAATGGATGAACTTGTGAGGGTTTATGAAAGCATGTTAGATAACAGACCAGATAAACCATACTACAGTTAGGGAACAGCAAATGAAATATATAGAGTTCATTGTGAGATTTGCCAGTGGCATGTGATTATGGGATAATATTTGCTCTTACTGGGTATATTCTGATTAGAGAAATATTGCATTTATCACCCATATGTAATTAACCAACCATTGTTGCTGTTGTCTTGGAGAATAAGAATGGATTGTTGTTGATATTTGTCAGGTATGTTAGAAAGCTTGCATATGTTGTAGATAATTTTGAAATGTTTTGTATCCTTCCTGGTGAAGTATTTTAAAAATTTCATTGATATTAGGTACAGTACCATTGAAGGACTAGAGTTCATTACTCTAAGTGTGTAAGAATTTGTTCTTTCCATTTTCCTTATCCTTTCTTATAAAGCAGAGGTACTTGGATAGAAATATATTGTATATTGAAGAGGAAAAGCGAATATAGTAGAGCAAAAATATTTATTAGAAAGACTTGATTTACTCTTAACCTTTCTGCATTTTATTATTTCCCCTATTACATATGGTTTCCTCATAGTATTGGCAATAAGGATTGTTTTTCCATTTATATTTGAAAGGAGTTCTTGCTCATATAAGTAAACTCCCTTCCCTCTAGGTATGTGATGGAGAAATAGATCTGGTGGCCAAAGTTGAAAGATGCAGACAGGCAATCCTGGAGGGTTTAAGAGTAGAGTTTGCCCACCCACCCGTGCCACCAATGCCTGGGGTAGGGAGTCACAAAGTAGGCCCTCCTCCTCCTCCATATCCTGGCTTTTCCCATTACAGCAGCAGGGGTAGAGGACGAGGGGCACCAGGTAGGACCAACACACACCAGGGTAAGGTTGCGTGATTTCTCCAGATATTTTTAGAATTTCTTGAATATTACTGCTTTGGTACCTGCTGCATAGTGAGACTGGACTGAACCAGGGCATGTGAAATGCCTGGGGTAAACCATTGAATGGTCTGTGGGGCCTAGATGTGGATAGGGAGCTGTGGTTTTGGTGCATTACAAATGACTTACAAATGACAGCTATAAACTGAGTGTGAATGAATGTGGCCTTTTTGTCTTGTTTTCCTGGTGCTACCTTGCTGAAGCAGCGGGTAGTGATGCTGTTTCCTGTGGGTCATGGTGGTGCCAGGAATGGATGAAGGCAAGCAAGTATGAATATGTACATGTGTATATATGTATACGTGTGTGTATGTTTATGTATATGTTGTTATGTATATTTGCGTGTATGGGTGTTTATGTGTATATATGTGTATGTC
This sequence comes from Panulirus ornatus, assembly GCF_036320965.1. Lineage (NCBI taxonomy): Eukaryota > Metazoa > Arthropoda > Malacostraca > Decapoda > Palinuridae > Panulirus > Panulirus ornatus. Next base: position 61,070,232 of record NC_092233.1, read on the forward strand.
AGTGGACAGGCTTTTTTTTGTCTGTTTCCTGGCGCTGTCTTGCTGATGCGGGAAACAGCAGTCAAGTATGATAATATTAATAACAATGATAAGGATACTGACAATTGATTTTTATTTATTATACACAATAATACATACATTTAATAAATTCCACCGCAATACCATCCAAACCTGCTGCCTTGCTGGCTTTCCTCTTCCGCAAAGCTTTTACTATTTCTTCTCTGTTTACCAAATCATTTTCCCTAACCCTCTCACTTTGCACACCACCTCGACCAAAACACCCTATATCTGCCACTCTATCATCAAACACATTCAACAAACCTTCAAAATACTCCATCTCCTTCTCACATCACCACTACTAGTTATCACCTCCCCATTTGCGCCCTTTACTGAAGTTCCCATTTGCTCCCTTGTCTTATTAAAAAAGGGGGTGACTGTATTGTTGACTGGTTGGTAAGGTTATTTAATGTATGTATGACTCATGGTGAGGTGCCTGAGTATTGGCGGAATGCGTGCATAGTGCCATTGTACAAAGGCAAAGGGGATAAGAGTGAGTGCTCAAATTACAGAGGTATAAGTTTGTTGAGTATTCCTGGTAAATTATATGGGAGGGTATTGATTGAGAGGGTGAAGGCATGTACAGAGCATCAGATTGGGGAAGAGCAGTGTAGTTTCAGAAGTGGTAGAGGATGTGTGGATCAGGTGTTTGCTTTGAAGAATGTATGTGAGAAATACTTAGAAAAGCAAATGGATTTGTATGTAGCATTTATGGATCTGGAGAAGGCATATGATAGAGTTGATAGAGATGCTCTGTGGAAGGTATTAAGAATATATGGTGTGGGAGGCAAGTTGTTAGAAGCAGTGAAAAGTTTTTATCGAGGATGTAAGGCACGTGTACGTGTAGGAAGAGAGGAAAGTGATTGGTTCTCAGTGAATGTAGGTTTGCGGTAGGGGTGTGTGATGTCTCCATGGTTGTTTAATTTGTTTATGGATGGGGTTGTTAGGGAGGTGAATGCAAGAGTTTTGGAAAGAGGGGCAAGTATGAAGTCTGTTGTGGATGAGAGAGCTTGGGAAGTGAGTCAGTTGTTGTTCGCTGATGATACAGCACTTGTGGCTGATTCATGTGAGAAACTGCAGAAGCTGGTGACTGAGTTTGGTAAAGTGTGTGAAAGAAGAAAGTTAAGAGTAAATGTGAATAAGAGCAAGGTTATTAGGTACAGTAGGGTTGAGGGTCAATTGGGAGGTGAGTTTGAATGGAGAAAAACTGGAGGAAGTAAAGTGTTTTAGATATCTGGGAGTGGATCTGGCAGCAGATGGAACCATGGAAGCAGAAGTGGATCATAGGGTGGGGGAGGGGTCGAAAATCCTGGGAGCCTTGAAGAATGTGTGGAAGTCGAGAACATTATCTCGGAAAGCAAAAATGGGTATGTTTGAAGGAATAGTGGTTCCAACAATGTTGTATGGTTGCGAGGCATGGGCTATGGATAGAGTTGTGCGCAGGAGGGTGGATGTGCTGGAAATGAGATGTTTGAGGACAATGTGTGGTGTGATGTGGTTTGATCGAGTAAGTAACGTAAGGGTAAGAGAGATGTGTGGAAATAAAAAGAGCGTGGTTGAGAGAGCAGAAGAGGGTGTTTTGAAATGGTTTGGGCACATGGAGAGAATGAGTGAGGAAAGATTGACCAAGAGGATATATGTGTTGGAGGTGGAGGGAACGAGGAGAAGTGGGAGACCAAATTGGAGGTGGAAAGATGGAGTGAAAAAGATTTTGTGTGATCGGGGCCTGAACATGCAGGAGGGTGAAAGGAGGGCAAGGAATAGAGTGAATTGGATCGATGTGGTATACCAGGGGTTGACGTGCTGTCAGTGGATTGAATCAGGGCATGTGAAGCGTCTGGGGTAAACTATGGAAAGCTGTGTAGGTATGTATATTTGCGTGTGTGGAAGTGTATGTATATACATGTGTATGGGGGAGGGTTGGGCCATTTCTTTTGTCTGTTTCCTTGCGCTACCTCGCAAACGCAGGAGACAGAAAAAAAAAAGAAAAAAAAAAAAAAATACATCAGCCTGATAGTAGTTGCTGATTGGCCAAGGACAGGCCTGAAATGAGTTAGCTGCTGACATCACAGTTAAGTGGTTAATGTAAAGAGTGAGTGAAGGCTTGCATTTGCTCACTGGAAATAGTAAGGGCTGAAAATCCATATTTTTTTCTCTTGTTTTGAAAATAAGGAGGACATATTTTTATTGGAAGATTAGGGGTTGTCTAGAAAAGTGTTTGTTTAATGGGAGATTTCCTTCTGTATGAGGAGATTTGAAAGCTATGTATTATCATTTAAGGGTTATCAGAAGAAAGATAGTTTAATAGCAAGAGGCCTTTCTGATTATGTACACAAATGAAAGTGCATTATTTTCTTATTTGCAGGTGGTGGAGTAGGAAGGATCTTTTCTCGGGGTGGTCAGCTACAAGTGGCTGGTGTGGTTGTAGGCTCTTGGGGACCAAATTATGGATCAAATGGTAATGAAGGCAGACCCCGAGGATCCAGACACCCGGTGAGGATTGTTAAAAGGAAGTTATCTTTGTAGCTTACATTACAAGAAGCTGAAACTTCTTGAGAGTGGGTGAGAGGTAATGGGAGTTGAGGTTTATGGGAGAATAATTTACTGTCAATAAAGAGAGTGGAAGATAGTAAAAGATAAAAGGAGGAGGTTATCATGATTACTATCTCACATTAGACTTTGCTTAAGAATTAAAACTTCATTATATTTAGAATCTCTAGTTTTTTGGTGAGATTTGGATTTAGGTTCCCAAATTGTGCAAAATAAGATATAAGGAAGGTTTGCTAATAGAATGGAATTATATACAGTAATGATTGAAAAATTTAGTATCAATTGATCAAGAAATAAGCATTTTCATTTCATTACTTCTTAAGCTGGCCGCTTAGTGTGCAGTGCAAATGTATATCCATTAGCACTGATTCTTTAAAACTAGATTTCTATTTTTGCTTTGATTAAGTACTACATTTTACCCTGTTTTGAATATAACTGGGGGCCCTTTTATTTTTATTCTCATCTTTGTTAACTTGTTCGATAGAAGATAGGTTAGACTTAAATTCTGCACATTGTTATTGATACTACCACTCTGGGTATCAGATGGGTTATTGGTGGATGCTTAGTGAGCTAACACTTCATTGTTTATCAAGTTGCACTCCTTTGACCCAGGTAGCTGTCTGTTTTTTCTGCCTCACCCACATGTGGAATGCAGGCATTCTGTCCACAAACATACAATCTTTCCTTGTCATACATAACATTTTGCAGTTCTCGACTCACACAACTCAAGTGTTCATAGTGCTAGATTTTCCTGTGGTGAGTGCTGTGTGCTATCCCTGCATTTTGGCAAAATGGTCAGGGCAATAGATAGAAGTAGAAGGTAAGAACATTAGGCAGAAGCATTAGTTCGAAATATCAAGTAGAAATAGTGAGTAGGAACATTAGGCGAGAGCATTGTGTAGTAGTTGTTTGGGACGTAGGTAGACATACAAGGTAGTAGTCAGTAGGAACATAAGGGTGAAGCACTAAAGGCTAAGTAGTGGCACAGGAGTTCACCAGTTCCATAGACTCTTGTATCATGGCTACCCCCGTGAGGAAGTTCCCAAAGAGCTAGATATTTAATGTCCTGATGTGTAGATAATGATATGGATTGGCCAGAGAGATATTTAGATGACTCTAGCAGGAAGAGAACTTGAGTGCCTCCTCGTTTATACAAGTAGCTGTTGAATTTGCTTGTTTTCTTCAAATGGTGACAGAGTAATGGGTTGAAAGGTGCAAGGACTTATCATTCACCCACTTAATTTTTTATTTTTTGACTTGAATAGTTTATGTTCATGATTTATTCTCATGGCTGAATAGTCTTAGATTGCAAGTTTACTTGCCCCAGGGATGACTCCTTGTGGTGCTGTTGTTTTATGGGACTTATCAGTTGACTCAGATATAAAAGCTTAAAATAGCATTGGCATGCTGTTTAGATTTAGCTACTTCAGCAACACTGTATTCTTTTTAGTGTCCATTAAGCCTCCTTTCCCTTGTGCATAAACTTATCTTTTTAATCAACCACATTTTTTCAGTATTTTTGTCAGATATTACTGGTGAACAGGCCTTACTGGAAAATATTGGCATCAGTGATTGTTTGCTCACCTTCAGACTGAGCTGCGTGTGCATCAGAAAGAGCGCTTGCACACAGTGGTCAAAGCATAATTTTATGGACAAAATAAGGTGTATCACTGAATTTCACCATCATGGTTTTCATGAAATATATGATTACTGTCAGTGCTCATTCAATGAGCTCAGTAACTATACAGCAACCAGACCAGGCTTGTTATATCATTCTTATAGAGCTGTTGGTGGCATCACCCTACAGTCATCCCATGTCCACACTTTAGCTGTGTACTTCTGGTAGATTTTTTCCGATTTCCATCAGATCAATGTATTTTCACCATGTGATTTTCACTTTTTTGCCTTTGAGCTGTATGTCAGATGTATGATCTTTTCATCTGATTGTAGATGATAAGTACTTTTACCTGTTTGCATCACTTCCCTGCTTGATGAGTTGAGTGTGTATTTTATCATACAGGTTTAGCTGATTATACACATAGCGTATGTTGTATTTTTGTAGTATTGCTTTAGAGTTTGTGCTTTTTGGATAACTTTCCTTGTATATGTGAAGTTTAATAGTTTTATCGTAATAGATTTTTGTTTTCAAGATGTTGATGGCCACAAACCTTTGAAAACCAGTAAGCTTAGTCAGTGATGTATGCTGTTTTTAGTGGAGGTACATACTTTGTGTATAGATGGTACTATACAAGGAATATCCCAGATGATGTTGAAAGGTTCTCTGAATCATCAGGACACTGCTGTATATGAGAGATGATGTGATGTAAATAAAGTTAAACTAGGGTATATAAAGTCACAAAGTAAATGATGCAGTAATCTATGGGGCTTAGCAGTGGATGGTAGGTTCAGATGATGGGTAAAGAATGGATGTGTGCTTATGAGTTCATTGTTCATTTACTGATAAGAAAACTTTTGTAAGCAGAGAGAATCAATTAAACATAAGAAGGTAAAGATCTGCTTTTATAGTAATTTCCTGTTTAAAGGTTTTGCAGTTTGATTCTTTGACTTTTTTTATGCTAACAAAAGGATTAATAGAGTGAAATTTTTGCCATGATAGCAGTATGGCGTTAGTGGTAGCAGGGAAGGTGGAGGAACTCTGCAGGCCAGAGGTGAACCTAGCAGATTGTCCCGTGGTACGCGGGGTCGACCTACAGTATTGGTGAGTTTTCATTAAATGTGTTCTGATTATTAGACTTGTAACAGTGTATTCTTAAATGACCTTTTTCCTTCTCTAGTGCTGGAGTTGGAGATAAATGTTCTGTAGAAGGTCCAAGCCTATATGCACTTGATACACCCCTCTGTAAATGAGCGTATTTTGTATTGTTGATTGCAATTTTTCAGTAGAAAATGTAAATAATACTTTATACATGAATATTTAGTTATTTTGATAAAAAAGTGATTCATAAATCATTACTGAAGTGTTATGGACATTGAGAGTGGGTTCTCCAAAGAATGACTTTTAAGTTTGAGCAAAATGATTAAGATAATTAAAGAGGAATTTGTAAGGTAGTTCAAAGGAGGTAAGTGTGTGCGCTTATGGGATCATGACATCAGCAGTGATAGGAAAAGACTGAAGTTTTGAGTCTCTTTTCCAAGCTCAATCTCACCACTCTCTTCTCCAATATTGTTTCCCCTTTTCCTAAAACCTCTATAAATCTTCACCCTTGCATCCACAAGATAGTAATATGACACCCCACCAGCTGCCCTTGTCAGCACATTTACATCCAAAAGTCTTTCTTTTACACATGCCTATTAATTAATATATATTCCAATAATACCTGCTGACCTCTCCTGATCACATAAGTATATGTATGTATGCCCCTCTTTATGAAGCAGGTATTTCCAATCACCAGTCGTTTTTCAGCACACAACTGCACAAGCTGTTTACCATTTACTTTTAGAAAAACAATTGAATATTTTATCCTTTTTGTACTTACTATGCATATTTTTATGACATGACAGCAAAATATCTTTCAAGTTGTATCCTACAGACTGGCAAAATACATCTGTATCCCACTCGCTGGTAGACCGCTTATAAACAAAAAAGTGCTTGAAGTATTCTTTGGTTTGTGTTCACTGCCACCCCAATATTTGCTGAATCCAAACAAAATATATACATTTCAGTGTCTTGTAGGAATGTTAGAGATACTTAGGGAAGTGTGTAGGCTGTCACTCTTAAGCATGAAATTAAAGGTGCTTAGGAGGTTTGATGATGGCAAGAAACTCATGGTTAGAGTTTGTGTATTTATAGAAAGTTACTTGGGAAGGAGGATGTGCATTTCAATAATTGTGTCATGTGATGTGAATATATTGTTTTGGATGTGAGTATGAGCCAGGATTCTATTGTCAAGAAAAAACTTTCCAAGAGTTTAAGGCTGCCTAAGGTTACTTGATGCTTTTTTTGGAAGGGAATGTTTATGATAGTGTTTCATTTAGAAAATGGCAATGCTATGAAGGGTTCCTGGAAATTTGTATGACCTGTGGTTTGGCAAAAATTAAGTTGGATAATTCACTGGGTGACATAGACTACCCTAGTCTGCATCTGGAGTGGCATAGATAGTTTGTACTCCTCCTTCTCCCTCTTAGTAACCCCCATATCACCCCATTCTGCTCCCACATAAAGCCCTCATCTTTATGCCTTTTGGTAAGTTTCCATTATATGTTATCTTTTATATGTTAGTGTTTACTGAATTAGGTAACTCATAGTGGCATAGACAAACCTGTTTATTTCTCCCTGTCCCTCCCAGTAATCCTCACTTAACCCTATTTCACTCCAGCCGCAGCTCAAGCGTGCATCTTCATCATCTGAGAAACTTTTCTGCAAGTTTTCTTTAAAGTCATCTGAATTTCATCATGAGAGAGGGTGGTATATTCATGGTAAACTGTTTCAGGCATAGTCCATTCATAAGAATTAGATTGGAAAAAGTTTTCCCTGGAATAATAGGAAAAATTTTTTTCAGGAATGTAAACCCATGTATTGTGTGGGTTTTATTTGCATGAATTACAACATTTTGACTTGTGGCAGGTTTTCAGGAATGTTACCTCACCTCAAGTCAGGGTGTCGGTTTATAGGGAAGGAGGGAAGGCTCATGGGAAAGTGTAAAGTGAGATGTAGTTAACAGTATTGTTGAGCCAGGATATGAGTGATACTTTTAACTATTTATTTCATGTCCAACTTGCATATAGAGTAATACTGAGTGCATATCAAGTTGTTCTTAATCTTCCTGTATTAATGAGATTGATATTTTTGATATTTTCTCACAGGTGTTGAGAGTTAAAGTGGCTTTGTTCGGTCTTGTGAATATTTCTGCTGTAGTGTTGAATTTTTGATAACCAATGCTGTATCATATTGTGAGCATAGTACTTTTTATGTTTAAAATTTGAGAAAGATTTTTGATTGCAGGCCAAGAGAAGGACAATAAAAAAGCGTGAAATGCGACCGAGTAGAGGACGCGGAGTGACAGTGGAGACCCCTGGCAACAGGTGGGCCCTTCCACATTCAAGCTGCAGTGCAAGAATAGTAAAGGTTTTGTCACTCAGGCATTAACATTCTCAAGCTTTTAAGTTTAGCAGGCTTAGTCTTTGGGGTTTTTTGCTTTGTCATGGCAGTTGAGGGTTAAATTGTGATTAATATCTGCTGAATTAGTGCTGTCCTGATCTTCTTTTCCATAGTCATACAGGATCATGCTACAGGGGTTATAGTATATTTAATGCTAATTTTATTGCCTTATGTGAGCTGTGGCATGATTGAATCATGTACTAAGTGCATGCTGTAGACATTAAATTTGAAAAGTATTGGATGGCTCTATGTATTCAGTAAAAGTGAATGATGATTGTCATGGGTTGAGTGCTGTATGGGATAGAAAAGCGGATGGAAAATAGCTGATACATGTGGATAGGAAGAATAAATAGCAGCTTAGTAAATAACTATTACTTGAATAGCTGGAATGAAATTTGTGAAAAGTCAGGCGTATATGGAAGTTATTTTCCATGATTGTTTTGGAATATATTTTTTGTATATTGTGTCTTCTGTTCATTTTCAGCTGAATGATAGTGGTGTTCATTTTAATGGTTCAAGGTAGTTTTATCTCCAGGATTGGTGTGCAGTTTCAGCTTTGAGAGAAGCTATAAGATCCCCAAGGTTAAAACCTCAAACCCCTTACCTTTTGGTGACGTAAATGCCTTTCGTTTCTTGCTAACCACCTGTTCAGTAGTTGCAGTCTGTTCCTTGGTTGGGTCCACCCATCTGCCAATCAGTACCCTCCATTCAGCAGTGATATTGTTGCTCATCTGATTGTGTTGGGCGCCTTATACTTCGCAGGATCCCCACACGCTATGGATGTTTAACTTCAACCCTTCTTTTGTAGCTTCTTCCATTCAACCAAGTATGAATATCCCTCAGTAATTTACTTACGGCATAATGTATACATGTAGAGTGAATTGTTTTTAATATTCTGTTTGTACTATTTTAGATTTATTATACTTTGCGCCAGAAGTATGCATGCAAGCTTTTGAAAATGAGAAATTTTTTATAGGCTGTGGCCTTAACACTTCCCAACATAATTAATACCTCATTGCATTCCCCTTCCTTTTGATGCAGTCCTGTAGCCTGTTGAGAATGCTGTCAGCAAGACTCTTGATAGTTCAGGAGAAAAGCTACTCCATAGCTGCTTAATTGCCACCTCAAGCTTTGGTACAGAAGATATGTGTATATCATATAATCATTGCTTCACAATAGACCTCAGGTTTTCAGTTGGGCTTAGATTGGGGAATATTTCACCTCACTATTGTTCAGGCACTCTGTAACAGAACTAACTATGTGGCAGGAAGCCCCATCCTGCATAAAAAGTATTTTTGCCTTTGCACTTTTAAATGAATCAGGTAAATGGTCAATAAGTAGATCTAAGTACTTAACACTACCTGGTAGGAACAGGCATCAGAGGTATAGAAAGATAGATAGATCTGGTTCACTTTTAGATCCTTGGATAAGATTCCCAAATCAACACCATTGTAGCTGCAAAAGCCCCAAAACATAAGAGAAGGAGGATGCTTTGCATCCTTTTCTATGTACTGTGGCAGGGATGGGTCTGTGTGGGGTGGTCTGTACACCCTCTCTCTAATGTTTTCGGTCTCAGTTAATGTTAAGTCGTCCCTCAATAACATGGGTCTCTATGTTTCCTTGTCTCAAACACTGTATTTTTTGCAAAATTTCACTAATTTATCTTTCTGGGTGGCAGTTAGTAGAGGTTTACATCGTGCACAAAGACTACAGAATCGCAAATGAGGCACTATGAAGTAACTTTTGAATATTCCATAGCAAGACATGTTCAAGCAATTTAGGATGTTATTGCACAATTTTGCATGCTCTACCAGGGATGGACAAGCCTTGACTTGTCTTGTAATGTTTGTACAGGTTCTAGATGTTGATCTTAGCTTTCCAGACTTGGGATGTGGAGAAGTGGAGCTGGTGAAATAGACTCGCCTAATTCCTTAAATTCCTTCACCAATCTATGAACACTAAGGTGGCAGACAACTGTTTGCTCAGTGATATATATCAATTTATGCTCTGCTTTGTATAATAATATCACTACTGCAATGTCCCTGTTTGTGCCATTACTTTTGGCACTGACTGTATGTATTCAGAGTGCTGCTTTTGGTTTATTTTTCTGTTGTCAGAATTTTTTAGATTATAGATCCCTTAGAGGGTTACTACACCAAGGTTCGGACTAGAATGGTATCATCCCAGAATGATGAACATTGATTCAAGCTGTGGTATTTTTTCTGTAGGGGTCAGTAAGTCAAGCAGTCAAGCCTCCTGGTTTGGCTTTCCCAGATTGACTTTGAGTGGCATTTTATTTGACATGAGGCTCCCATAGCTTGATCCTGGGGGGAAGGGAGTTTTTTCTGTTTTATAGAGACTGTTTTCCGCACATGGTTAGGAGCAATTTGGAGCTATTTTTAGGTCGAAGATCACCCCTAGAGTCACAATGGGCGGGTTTGAATCATTTGGCACTAACCTGGTAGTCTCGTACCTCAGCCACTGCAGCACCATGAAGCAAAAGGAGACTGGGGTTCCCTTGCAAGGTAGGAATAGTATATCATCTAGCAAGGTTAAGCTGTTTTTGTAAAGACAGTTAAGTAATTGTTTAGATCTTGCTTCCAGGAGCTTTACTTTTTGGGTTTCTGTACCTTTCTTGGGATGTTTGTGTTTGTTCATATCATCACATTTTGCCTTAGTAAAGATTTAAGGATTTTAGAGCAGGAACCAAGTCTTATAGATTTTTTTTTAACTCCCAGATGGTGGATTCAGGAATGGTTAGCTAAATCCTTTTCATCACAAACTCACTCTGGGAGTAATCTGTCCCTTCTAAGGTTTGCTCTTCCTTGGGCTTCTTCCTGTCAGATAGCCCATGATACATGGATATACTATAAGGATTTTGTTTAATAAGATTCCCTTGTTCCTAACTCACTGTTGGAGATATGAGTGATTATTGTTAGCCATCCTTATATAAAAGAAAATCCTTGTTCCCTGGCAAGTATACAAATGATATACTGATTGGTCCTTTTGGTGCTCTTAGGGCAATCCAAGTAAGATAAGGGCACTCCATAAACAGGGTTTTCCCGTATGGAAACCACCCATATGAAAAGTGACATACAATAACTCTTCCTTTCTGCAAAGAGTGATGCTGTGGAATTATCTTCATTGTTTCATCTTTTCCTCTACCTACAACCTTTCTGCTTTTAAAGAGTCAGGTCTACAAACACCTGTAGAGCCCCACACTAACACTTTTGCACCCAAAGAGATGACCCCTCATGATACATCTGTGATGAGTAAGTACATACAGCTAACAGGCATCCTCATATAAATCTTTACATTAGTTAGTAATTGATGACTGTGTTTGTGTTTGGTATTACTCTTTTTCTTACTCTTGTTTGTTAATGATTGTATTATAATGTTATGCACACCACATTGGAGATGTAATGACATCACCTTTGCAAATGTCTGCATTGAAATTATCAATTTGGGACTTTTTGTCTTTCATTTCTTTACATGATTTTGTTTATAATGTAGTGCTCTTCTGATATTACATACATCAAATAGTGAATTTTATACGAACAACACCATTACAGTGAATTTAATGAGATATGCACTTTCATTAACACACAAATGTTTACAATAATTATCATTACATGAAGCTGTTTTTGGTCATACACTCCTTTTTTTTTCATTTTCCTCAGTTTTTGAATGATTGCATTACAATTACTATTGTAGCGAGTTTGATGAGATATGTACTACTTGCAAACTCATAAGTTTTAACAGTAATTATCAGTATGTGACACTATTTGTGCTATTAAGATTGTTACTTTAGTTTGTTAATGATTGCTCTACAGTATTAGAGACACCAGATCATAAATCTTATGCCATCTACCAACATCACCTCAAAAAAACAGGTTTTTTGAACATCTCTTCAAATATTTTTCTACATTTTTGTTCTCACTTTTTGCTAGCATAAAATATTCCTTTTTACCAGTATATCTGATAATTCATTCTTCATAATAGTAGGCATACACTTCAAATCGTAAAATTTGTCTAAAGACCTGTATTTGAATTTTTGTTGATTTTCAAAGACCCAGATGCATATTGCATCCCTTGTCCATCAGAGTAAGTATTCTGCAATATGAATATTGAGATGTGTACATGTGGCAGTTTGTTTGCTTTTTTTGTCCTGCTCCTTATCTTTTGACCAAAGATGGTCTTTGCTAGAGTATGTTTTGCCCATGCTGTGAGTGCCACCATAAATAAGTTATGTATATATGCTGCATTTAGGAAGAGGTATAATGTAGAGTGAGAGTGTTGGGACAGCTGGGATGATGAAAAGAGAGGAGTTGTGAAAATAGTATGAAATATGAAATGTAGAGAAGTTTCAGGAGTGAGCTGAACCTTGGCATATGAAGCTGTCAGGATTAACCATGTAATAGACTTTTGTGGGGCTTAGCTTTTTATTTAAACTGGAACATTATACTTGATTGCCAGAGGCTGGATGTGTGCAAATCGAACTGTTATTCTGCAATTCCTGACATTATAGTGCAAAATCTTGTCCACCTTCTCATACATTTTCAGAGGTGATGTCACACTTCCATTTCAGTACTTTGTCATCTCTCCCTTCACCTTTTACCATCTGCAGATGTCTGCATATGGAATTAGCAAAGTTCCTGAAGTATTCTAGGTCATTGTTTTGGGTCCTATATAGAGTCTTGATCTCCTGAATGAGAGAAAGCATTGATTAGGTTTTTCAGTAAGTAGCTGCCTGATCATGAATTTTGAGTGCTCAATGTGACTAGAAATTTCATGAGTTCCCACATTTTCATGCTTCCAGGCAAGATTTTAGGCTTTCTCCACTGTAGAAAGGTAAGAGCCAACCATTTTGAAGCATAGGTGGAAGAGATACTGTACCCAAAAGTGAAATTACCAAAATGAAGTTGTAGCCAGGAAGAGTAAAGAAAGAACATCCTTTGCTCAAGATAGCATGAGGCACACCGAAGTGAGTTGCAGGTGCAAAAACCTTTAGAAACACTAGGCTCAGTGACCTGATTTATGATGATTTCATCCTGAAAGCTTCAGGTGATTGCACCCATAATAAACCTTACCCATGTATCGCTTTTGAAAATATATGGAGGGTGGACATTCTTTTTTGAGGACACTGTATCTTACGAAAATAGGAAAAATAATTAGGTATAATAGAGTGATGATTTTCTTTTGGTTATATCTATTGTGTTTTGTTTAAGTGTGAATTTCATTGTCTGAATGTTTGCTGAGAACCTATTATTCCTAAGCTTATGCTGCTATTCTCATCAGTGAATTTACCTCAGAACCATTCTTTCAGCTCGCTTAATGACATCTTTATCCAGTTTGCTTATTTTGCTTCGTAGGGGTATCCTTTTTAACATGTAGTTTTTTATGTAAATACTTTGGATCTCCTGTACTAAGCAGATAGTCATCCCATTGTGAAGTTTTATTATTTGTGATATACGTTCCTTTGAGATTTTTTGGTTGTAAAATGATTGATGCTTATGAAGGTAGATGGAATTTCTGCATGTCTTTCTTCATAATTGGTTTGTACAGAATTGGTATACTGCTTTCTAAGAACAGAAACAAGACCATTGAGCAAGATTATATTTGTTTATTATTGTTTATGAAATCTGTGTATGTCATGACTTTCTTCAAGAGCACTACCAGTATCATACGAATTTAAAGGCAACAGAAATTAGATATAATGATGTTATTTTATGATAACCATTTCAGTATATTAACATCATATTCTCACCATTACACTCAGAGTCTTTTTGAACATTACTTATTCAGTGGTATTACTATGATTGTTACTTATATCAGAAGTGTTTCAAATAGATTTACTTTTCTTATTTAGGGGGTAGCAATGCTGTTTCCTGGACCAGGGTAGCACCAGGAATGGATGAAGGCAAGCAAGTATGAATATGTACAAAGTATAATTGAATAAAATAGTGCTAGGAAAAGACAAGAAAGGCCACATTTGTTCACACTCAGTCTCTAGCTGTTATGTGTAATGCACCGAAACCATAGCTTCCTTTCCACATCCAGGCCCCACAAAACTTTCCATGGTTTACCCCAGATGCTTCACATGCCCTGGTTCAATCCATTGACAGCACATCCACCCCGGTATACCACGTCATTGCAATTCACTCTATTCCTTGCACGCCTTTCACCCTTCTCAATGTTCAGGCCCCGATCACTCAAAATCTTTTTCACTCCATCCTTCCACCTCCAGTTTGGTCTCCCTCTTCTCCTTGTTCTCTCCACCTCTGACTTATATATCCTCTTTGTCAGTCTTTCCTCACTCATTCGCCCCATGGACCAAACCATTTCAATTACACCATCATCTGCTCTCTCAACCACATACTTTTTATAACCACACATCTCTCTAACCCTTTCATTACTTACTCGATCAAACCACCTCGCATTACATATTGTCCTCAAACATTTCATTTCCAGCGCATCCACCCTCCTCTGCACAACATTATCGATAGCCCACGCCTCATAACCATATAACAGTGTTTGAGCCAGGTATACCTTCAAACATACCCATTTTTGCTCTCTGAGATAACATTCTCGCCTTCCACACATTCTTCAATGCTCCCAGAACCTTCACCCCCTCCCCCACCATATGACTCACTTCAGCTTCCATGGTTCCATCTGCTGCTAAATCCACTCCCAGAAATCTAAAACACTTCACTTCCTCTAGTTTCTCTCCATTCAAACTTACCTCCCAATTAACTTGTCCCTCAACCCTACTGAACCTAATTACCTTGCTCTTATTCACATTTACTCTCAGCTTTCTATTTCACACACTTTGCCAAACTCAGTCACCAACTTCTGCAGTTTCTCACCCAAAGCAGCCTCTAGTGCTGTATTATGGAGAGAATGAGTGGGGAAAGATTGACAAAGAGGATATGTGTCAGAGGTGGAGGGAACGAGAAGTGGGAGACCAAATTGGAGGTGAAAGGATGGAGTGAAAAAGATTTTGAGCAATCGGGGCCTGAACATACAGGAGGGTGAAAGGCGTGCAAGGAATAGAGTGAATTGGAACAATGTGGTGTACCAGGGTCGACGTGCTCTCAATGGACTGAACCAGGGCATGTGAAGCGTCTGGGGTAAACCATGGAAAGTCTTGTGGTGCCTGTATTTGGAAAGGGAGCTGTGGTTTCGGTGTATTACACATGACAGCTAGAGAATGAGTGTGAATGAATGTGGCCTTTGTTGTCTTTTCCTAGCGCTACCTCGCGTATGCGTGGGGGGAGGGGGGTACCATTTCATGTGTGGCGGGATGGCTACGGGAATGGATGAAGGCAGCAAGTATGAATATGTACATGTGTATATATGTATATGTCTGTGTATGTATATGTATATATGTTGAAATGTATAGGTATGTATATATGCATGTGTGGGCATGTATGTATATACATGCGTATGTGGGTGGGTTGGACCATTCTTTCATCTGTTTCCTTGTGCTACCTCGCTAACGCAGGAGACAGCGACAAAGTATGATACTAAAAATATATATATGTATATGTATGAATATGTGCATGTATGGGTGTTTATGTATATGGATGCGTATACGAGTGGATGGGCCATTCTTCGTGTTTCCTGGCGCTCCTTGCTGACATTGGAAGGGTCGACGTGCTCTCAATGGACTGAACCAGGGCATGTGAAATGTTTAGGGTAAACCATGGAAAGGTCTTTGGGGCCTTGATGTGGATAGGAAGCTGTGGTTTCAATGCATTACACGTGACAGCTAGAGACTGAATGTTGTTGAATGTGGCCTTTTTTGTCTGTTTTCCTGGTGCTAATTTGCTGGAGCTTGGGGTAGCGATGCTGTTTCCTGTGGACCAGGGTAGCACCAGGAATGGATGAAGGCAGCAAGTATGAATATGTACATGTGTATATATGTATATGTCTGTGTATGTATATGTATATATGTTGAAATGTATAGGTATGTATATATGCATGTGTGGGCATGTATGTATATACATGTGTATGTTGGTGGGTTGGGCCATTCTTTTGTCTGTTTCATTGTGCTACCTCGCTAATGCAGGAGACAGCGACAAAGTATGATACTAAAAATATATATATGTATATGTCTGTGTATGTATATGTATATATGTTGAAATGTACTCGCTAACCTAGGAGACAGCGACAAAGTATGATACTAAAAATATATATATGTATATGTATGAATATGTGCATGTATGGGTGTTTATGTATATGGATGCGTATACGAGTGGATGGGCCATTCTTCGTGTTTCCTGGCGCTACCTTGCTGACATTGGAAACAGCGATTAATTATAATGCTAATATATATTACCCCTGGGGATAGGGGAGAAAGAATATTTCCCACGTATTCCTTGCATGTTGTAGAAGGTGACTAAAAGGGGAGGAACAGTGCCTGAACACATAGGAGGGTGAGAGGCATGCAAGGAATAGAGTGAACTAGAACGATGTGGTGTACTGGGGTTGACATACTGTCATTGAACTGAACCAGGGCATGTGAAATGTTTAGGGTAAACCATGGAAAGGTCTGTGGGGCCTTGATGTAGATAGGAAGCTGTGGTTTCAATGCATTACATGTGACAGCTAGAGACTGAATGTTGTTGAATGTGGCCTTTTTTGTCTGTTTTCCTGGTGCTAATTTGCTGGAGCTAGGGGTAGCGATGCTGTTTCCTGTGGGGAGGGGTAGCAGTGGGAATGGATGAAGGCAAGCAAGTATGAATATGTTCATGTGTATGTTTGTATATATCTGTGTGTATATGTTATGTATATGTATGTATATGTGCATATTTGGGCATTTATGTATATGTGCATATTTGGGTGTTTATGTATATATATGTGCGTGTGTGGACATGTATGTATATACATGTGTATGTTGGTGGGTTGGGCCATTCTTTTGTCTGTTTCATTGTGCTACCTCGCTAATGCAGGAGACAGCAACAAATTATGATAAATGAATATGAATAAATAAATAAATGTATATATGTATGCATATGAGTGGATGGTACATCCTTCGTCCATTCCCGGAACCACCCCTCCTTGCAGGAAACAGGATCGCACCCCCCTGCATCAGCAATATAGTGCCAGGAAAACAGACAAAAACAAAAGGCCACATCTGCTCTCACGTAGTTTGTAGCTGTCATGTGTAATGCACCAAAACCACAGTTCCCTATCCACATCCAGACCCCACAGACCTTTTCCTGGTTTACCCCAGATGTTTCACATGCCCCGGTTCAAACCATTGACAACACATTAACCCTGGTATACCACATGGCTCCAATTCACTCTGTTCCTTGCACGCATCTCCGTCTCCTCCATGTTCAGGCCTAATTGCTTTAAAGCTTTTTCACTCCATCCTTTCCCCTCCAGTTTGGTCTCCCAATTCTCCTTGTTCCCTCCACCTCTGACACATATGTCCTCTTTGTCAACCTTTCCTCTCCAAATCATTTCAACCCTTTCTGCTCTGTTAACCACAATCTTTTTATTACCACACATCACTCTTACCCTTTCATTACTTACACAATCAAACAACCTTACACCACATATTGTCCTCAAACATATCATTTCCAACACATCCACCCTCCTGCTTACAACCCTGTCCATAGCCCATGCCTCACAATCATATAATATTGTTGGAACTACTATTCATTCAAACATACCCATTTTTGCTCTCTGAGATAACATTTTCTTTCTCTACACATTCATCATCACTCCCAAAACATTCACCCCCTCCCCCACCCTGTGATTCACTTCTGCTTCCATGTTTTCATTTGCTGAAAGTTCACTCCCAGACATCTAAATCACTTCACTTCCTGCAATTTTTCTCCATTCAAACTCACATCCCAGCTAACTTGTCCCTCAACCCTACTGAACCTAATAACCTTGCTCTTATTTACAATTACTCTCAGTTTTCTCCTTTCACACACTTTTCCAAACTCAGTCACCATCTTCTGCAGTTTCTCACTCAAATCAGCCACTAGTGCTGTATCATTGACAATAACAACTGACACTTCCTAGGCCCTCTCATCCCCAACAGACTGCATACTCGCTCCTCTCTCGAGAACCCTTGCATTTACATCCCTAACCACCGCATTCATAAACAAAATAAACAACTATGGGGACTTCTCACACACACCCCTGCTGCAGACTGACCTTCACTGGGAACCAAATACTCTCCTCTCTTCCTACTTATGCACATTCACACCCTTAATGAAAACTTCTCTGCTTCTAGCAGCTTCCCTTCCACACTATATATTCTTAGTATCATCCATTAAGCATCTCTATCAACTCTATCATATGCCTTCTCCAGATCCATAAATGCTACATACAAATACATCTGTTTTGCTAAGTATTTCTCACATACATTCTTCTAAGCACACAGCTGATCCACACATCCTCTATCATTTCTAAAACTGCACTGCTCCTTCCCATTCTGATGTGATGTACATGCCCTCTGTCTTTCAATCAATACCCTCCCATACAATTATCCAGAATACTCATTAACCTTATGCCTCTTTAGTTTGAACACTCACCTTTATCCTCTTCTTTTTACATGCATTCTGCCAATCCTTAGGCCCTCACCTTCATCCATAAATACTTTGAATATCCTTACCAACCTGTCTGTCAACAACACAGTCAATCCCTTTCTTAATGAATTCAACTGCAGTACCATTCAATCCTACCGTCTTGCCGAATTTCATCTTCTGCAAAGCTTTCAACACCTCCTCTCTCTCAATCAAATCACTCTGTCTGACTCTCTCACTTTGCTCACCACCCCGACCAAAATAACCCTACATCTGCCACTCTATGTCATCAAACACATTCATCAACCCTTCAAAATACTCACTCCATCAGTACCAGTTACTACTTGCCCCCTTCACCAATGTTCCCATTTGTTCTCTTGTCTTATGTATGATATTAATCTCCTTCCTAAACATCTTTTTGTTCTACCTAAAGTTTGATGATTTTCTCACCCCAACTCTCAGTTGCCCTCTTTTTCAACCTGTGCACCTTCCACTTGACTTTTTGCTGCTTTCCCATATTCATCTCCAAGTCATTTGCAATCTTTCCTGGTAAGTATTTTCCAAATGCCTTGCTTTTCTCTTTCACTGACAACTTTACTTCACCCCACTACTCATTACCCTTTCAAATCTTCCCACCTCCCTCCTTTCTCATGCCACATGCATCTCTTGCACATGCAGTCACTGCCTCCTTATATACATCCCATTCCTCACCCACTACCTCACTTCATTTGCTCTCACCTTTTGGTGCTTTACACTCAGTATTTCCTGGTATTTCTTCACACAAGTCTCCTTTCCAAGGTCACTTACTCTCACCACCCTCTTCTCCCTGACATCATCTCTTCTTTTTTCAAACCTCAACAAATCTTCACCTCTGTGCCTCCACATATACATCCAAAAAATTGTGTATGTATGAATTTTCTCTTTATTGCAGCCGTACAGTAGGCATGAAGGACCTTCTGGTAATGCCAGGTGGTGGATACAACAGTCACTCTTCAGTAGTCCAGGACGGGGAAGGTCTCGCTCCATACACACCCAACACATCTCAAAGCCACTCCTCCAGCGGCCTCAAGAGTCCAGACTCCGGTGTTAATGTGTCCATCCTGGAGTAAGGCACAGTTGGGTTTAAACAAAGGAGGTGGTTATTTAGACACTGGGGTTTGGTATAAGCAGCTAGTAGTACCTTTACATCTAGCTTAGGACTAATTCAAATACTGATACCTGATAGGTTTAGTACAGCACTAGCTACATGAAGTGTGATAAACAGGCACAATTCCTATACGAGTGTAGCAAAGAGTACAACACTATAAGGGCCTTCTTCCCAAGATTCACACCCCAAAATCCTAAATTGCCACCTCAGTTGTCAGCAACCAGCTCTGGGTAACTGCCACATCAGCTGCCACTGTGCCATTGCCACTGCCATTGCCACATTGCTGCTACAAGCACCATCACAGCTGCCCCCATATCTGCTGATGTTTCACCATGACTACCATATCTGCAAGAGCCAGCACAGTAACCAGTGACATGACTAAGCTTATGATGCTGTCATGGAGGTGAAGGAAATATTGGGTCAGCAATAAAGGACAAATAGGAATAATGCATTTACTCTGAATTTGTATATATATTGATAAGAATGAATTACTGTTGTTTATAGGTATTTTACTTTTATGCATTCAGTATTTTGCTGTTTGTTAAAGGCATTGGTGATCCTTTGTAAAGTAATGAGAAATTATGATTTTGAATAGTTGTTTCATATTATTATTGTATTCTTACAAAATAGCTAGCTTGTTCAGTCAACCAAAAGGAAAGTGATCATAGCTATAAAGAGACATATATATATATATATATATATATATATATATATATATATATATATATATATATATATATATATATATATATATATGATTTAATTTTACAACCCCAGGGCTACTTCTAATGGGCTGTGGCAGTTTTGGAGTAGCACCCCCATCAAGCAGGAAAATGATGGACTCCTTAGGAGCGAGTTCCTTGAGAGAATGTACTTCTTTTTGCCCATTGACATTGAACTGCACAGGTTCACCAAAGGTGACTTTTCACTCATGTGGCATGTGAATATAGACCGACAAATTCACCCAGCACCCTCCAATCATTTCCTCTGAACAAAACGCCAACTATTCTGGCCATCACTTTTGAAACACCTGATGTTCTCTCTCCACACCACAAACATTCACACAAAAGCAATTAACAAATGAAATACCCTCAGAGCATCAAGTGGTATCAGATTTGGACAAGATGAGAATCCCTTAGTATCCCCCTACAGATAATTCATCTTCCCCATCCTAAGTTATGCTTTACCTGCTTGTTCATCCTGTTTCAAAAGCAAATATAAAAAAGCTTCAATCCACACAAAACAGAGCACTTAGAACAGTCACTGGCTGCTTAGCAGCCATAAACACCTAACACTGGCACAATGAAATAGATAACCTACCAGCTCAATACCACTTTGGTATGCTCAGTTCTCAGTCCTTTGCAAAATTGCTAGAACCTTTCCCATCTAAAGGACTCCATAACTAACCAACTACATCCAGAAAGAAATAAAAAGCTTACTCCTGCCTTACAACCACAACTTAAACTTGCAGAATCCCCAACCTTCAGGAGACACAACACGGACAAAACATATACTCACCAAGATGACCCAAAGTGTACTAAACAACTCCCTCCCAACCCTGTCTTGAACACCATCCTACCAATCATACACCAATTTGATACCACACTTCCCACATGTAGTGAGTAACTTTCTCATCTAAACTTGCCATCACCCATCCTTAAAACAGTACAAACATTGATTCATTAAGACTCTTCATACCCAAGATGCAACTACCACAATGAAAATATTGAAACTCCAAAATTGTGCTGCACTTATACAGACATACATGCATCACTACACTTGTTGAGATTTATCCTTGCACAGTACCATTGTTGGCTTCCTGAGCATATTTCACTCCACCTTCAGTCTCATCCTCAGTCTTCTCTTTCTCCCTGTTCCCTTCACTTCTGACACATATGTCCTCTCAGCCAATCTTTTCAGTGGGCATTACCAGAAGAACGTGAATGTATTCCAACCTCTACCAGAAGTCAGAGAAGTCCTTGGCCACTACCAGAAGCTGGATTAGGTTCACTCTCTTCAGCACTTTGAACCATGCTCCTGTTGCTCCCACACGTATCACTTAACCTGTCATTTCTTACTTAATCAACCCTCCTCACACCACACATTGTCCCCAACATCTCATTCCCAACATTTCCACCCTTTTCGTAAATTTTTCATCTAGGTCTCGCAGCTCCAAAATGCATTGCTTGTATCTTTCTTTACAAGCTTCTTGCTTAATGTCATGGTACTTCCTTTGGTTGTTCTGTCCCAACATCTCGCAAAGAACCACTCAGTGTCTACACCATCTATCTGTTTTTTATCTTAAGGGTTGTGATCACGTAACTCCTCTCTTTCCTTTTCCAGGGTGGGCAAATTTAAAGCCTCTGGACTTTCCTAGTAAAGTTCATAAGGGGTGGTCTCAGCTCCCAAGTCTTTTTCACCCAAAGATTCATGCATCTTATTTCATGCTTATTGATAATCGTATGGATGCCATCTTATGCTATAACCCATCCTCGTTGTTTTACATATATGTACCTGTGTTGAACTTCATCCATGTATTAGACCAAATTTGGAGTCTGTCAAGGTCATCTTGTAAATTGATGTCATCCTTTCATGCTTTACACCTTCCTTATGATCAAAGCATCACCTGATATATGTTCAGGTAGGATTCTGTGCCTTCTGGCAAATTATTTACATAGATCACGAAGAGTAATAATTGTCCCAGAACAGAACCCTTTACCACTCTGCTGGTGACCTCTACCCATTTTGAGAAGGCTTATCTGATACCCCCAATGCCTTGCAATTAGACTTTATTCACAAAGCAGCCAGACAGCTATGCTGCACAAAAGGCTGCCTCAGTTTCTTCATGGTTCATGCTGTTGATTCATTAACACCAAAATACCTCCCAACAGGTGCTGTACTTTCTCCACATTCAGAGTTGTCAAATAAGACATCAGTCTTTTTACCCCTCTAGGGGTAGCACTACTCCCATCAATAGTTTATTGCTGATAGGTTGTATCTAGGGAAAAAAAGAAGTAAAAAAGTTTGTTTTTGAAAGTTTGTGTAGTATAGAAGTCACTTACAGAATTCTTCACTTAGCAAGATTCACAGTAAGGGAGAACAATACAGGCAGAGTGCTGGCAACAAGGCTCAGTTGATGTGGTCATCTCAATTGCACTGTTGTGTACATCTTTGTGCTACCATTGTGCTAGATCCCAACAGGCTTCGGATCCCACCAGGCTTAGCCAGAAGTAGTCCAAGCTGCTACAGTATTTGCCCAACAGTTAGAAAAAATACTAAGGACACTCAGAACTTTATGCTGTGGTTGTTTGAATGATGTAAATTATTTTAAGAGTGTATGATTAAAACTATGGTTGGTATTACGTTAGTAAGCAAGGGACCCATGTATGTTTACTTACATCTTGCCTAGGAAGTCCCTTCTGTCTTTATAGAACTCCTGCAGCACATAGAAAGCCAACCACATGCACCAGGTTGGTCCTTAGTTCATAAAGTGCAGGGACAATTAAGCAGTAAGAGTTCAATGTCTTCATTGTGGTAGATGCATATCTGGCATGAAGTTTCTGGGATGTGTTGATACAATATTTGTAGTAATGTAGGGATGGATGATATCCAGAGCATAGACGGGAAAGTGTTACTCGTGTTTGTTGGGTGTGTGATTTCAGTTGGATATTTGTCTGGTTTGGTGGTGTTCGAGATTGAGTTAGGAGGGCAGTTGTTTAGTGCTTGTTGTATCTTTCAGTTTGTGTGTGTCTTGTCAGTTTTATTTTTGCTGATGATGAGGGGATTTGTAAGTAGAGGTTGCTGAAGTGTGTAATAGTAGTAGGAGTGGGGAGGTTGGTGGTCAGTGATGGAGTGGTTTGGGTGGGAGGGATCCAGTACTGTGTCAGAGAAATAAGTCGAGCATGTTGAGGTGGGATGGTACTGGGAAAATCTGTGTTTCATTTCATAGGTGATGAGCATTCGTGGTTGCTTGGGAGCCAATGATTCCTCTGAGTATTCTAAATTGTATGGTTTGCAGTTTTGCATTATGTATTTACTTTTGAAAGGGTGGAAGACCAGACAGATGAGGTACAGTTAGAATGAAATGTTTGTGGAGGATGCTGAGCAGTTCAGTTTTTTTGTCCAAATTTTGTACAAGTAAGTGTTCTAATGGCATTTTGTTTATGGGTTGATGTTTGTGTTGTGGTGAGCGAATGTCATATATATGTCATGCATGATCCCTGTATGGTGAGAGTTTTGTTTTGTGGGAATCATTGGCCATTGAAGGTGATGGAAGGGTGCAAGTTGGATTCATCTTTGTCCTGGGTTGAAAGGGTTACTTAAGACTTCTTTGGCGATTCAAGCTTTCTGTTTTGAATAAGCCAATACTTCACTTGTATGATGAAGTGTTACATGTTTGTTGGTGCTTATATAGTGTCATAGGACTGTGATGTGATTGTAAGATCATCTGCATATGAGAGGACCTTTACAGTACTGTTGCTTGCAGAAGGTAATATAAGTTCATGTAGCAAGAGATTAAACAGTTAGATAAGGTGATAGTTCATATAGGAAGAGATTGAACAGTTAGATAGAGACCTGCTCCTTGGGGAACTCTGTTGTAGAGCTTAAGGGTTATAGATGTGAAGCCTTTGTGAATGACTGGCCTGTTGGCCAGCCATGTAGTTGACTTTTTTTTTTTATTGTAGTGGGGATGGTGTTAAGTATCTTTTGTATGAGGAAATGTGAGGGAAGGGTATCAGGTGTTTTGTTGATGACTTTTGCCACTATTACTGTGTGTGAGAGGGGTTAAGATTAGTTGAATCCATCTGGGATCTTTTGTGTAAGGTCTGTATGTAGTTAGGTGTTGGAGTGATTGGCTATGATCATGTTGTGTGGGTGGAAGTAGGATTTTGTGTGATTTGGTTGTTCATTAGTTTTAAGAGGTAGCAAACTGAAGATAGTAGCAATATATGACAGTACAAGGAGGGGAACAAGGAGAGGTACTATACTGGCAAACTTCCATATATGACTCTCATTCACCATTTCATCCCATTTGCTGACACTACTCTTAAGGACAAAACAGATTGTAGATGGTGACAAAACCCATGAAACAATCCATATACAGATTTTTTCCTTTGATACTTTTTCTCCTTTTCCCGTGTGAGCATGGTAGTACTATGAACAGATGAAGAATAAGCCTCATTTAGCAACATGTGCACCCCCCCCCAAACACACACACACACACACACACACTGTATTCCTTTGTTTTATTTCTCTTGGCAGCTTCACATTCCCAGCTTCTGTCCATTGACAGCATGTTACCCCCTATATACCACATTACTCCTATTCACTCTATCCCATGCAAGCCTTTCAACCTGCTGCATGTTCGGGCCCTGAGCATTCCAAATCTTTCCACTCCATCCTTCCATCTCCAGTTTGGTCTCCCCTTCTTTTTCCCTCCACTTTTGACAAATATATCCTCTTTGTCAGCCTTTCCTTATTCTCTCCATATGTCCAAACCATTTCAATACACCCTATTCAGCTCTCTCACCACACTCTTGTTTCTACATCTCTTTTCTACCCTTTTATTACTTACTTGGTCAAGCTACCTTACACCATATATTTTGCTCAAACATATCATTTCCAACACATCCACCCTTCTCTGCACATTCTCACTTATAGCTCATATCTCACATCCATACAGCAACATAAGGACAACTATACCTTCAGACATAATTATTTTTGCCATGTGTATTTCTACGTCCCTCAATGCTTCCAGAACTTTTCCCCCCCTCACCCACATGTGGTATCCCTGTTAGGGTTGTAAGGTTGCGAGACTTGGGCTTTAGATAGAACTTTAAGGAGTAGGGTGGATGCTTTAGAAATGAGATGTTTTAGGGCAATATATAGTTTAAGGAGCATTGATTGAATAAGAAGTTATAAGGGAAGTGAGAGGTGTGGCTTTAAGAGAAATGTGTACAAGAGAACTAAAGAGGGTGTGCTGAAATGTTTTGTACATATGGAGAGGAGGACTTAGAGGGTATGCAAGTCAGAAGTGGAAGGAACAAGAGTAAACCAAGGATGAGGTGAAAGGAAGGAATGAAAGGTCCTTTAAGTGTTAAGGGTCTGAACATGCATGAGTGTGTGAAGGATGTAAGGGATTGAGCAAATTGGAGTGATGTGGTATACAGGGGATGGCATGCTGTCAGTGGGCTGAACCAGGGAATATGAAGCAGGTGGACAAAACTACAGAAAGGCCTATTTAACTTGGTTGTGGGAAGGAGGCTCTGGCTTTGGTGCATTATGCATGAAAGTTAAGAGGGTAGACATGAGTGAATGCCATTTCTTTGTGTTCCAGGTGCTACCTTGTGAATTTGGGAAAATGCAAGTATATGTATATTTTTTTTTTTTTTTTTCTTACTATTCGCCATTTCCCGCGTTAGCGAGGTAGCGTTAAGAACAGAGGACTGGGCCTTAGAGGGAATATCCTCACCTGGCCCCCTTCTCTGTTCCTTCTTTTGGAAAATTAAAAAAAAAACGAGAGGGGAGGATTTCCAGCCACCCGCTCCCTCCCCTTTTAGTCGCCTTCTACGACACGCAGGGAATACGTGGGAAGTATTCTTTCTCCCCTATCCCCAGGGAAAATATGTATATATATATATATATATATATATATATATATATATATATATATATATATTTTTTTTTTTTTTTTTCCCCACGTCAGCGAGGTAGCATTAAGAACAAAGGACTGAACCTTGGGGGGAATATCCTCACTTGGCCCCCTTCTCTGTTCCTTTTTATTTGGAATATTCAAAATAGGAGGGGAGGATTTCAAGCCTTCCCACTCCCTCCTCTTTTAGTCGCCTTCTACGACATGCAAGGAATACATGGGAAGTATTCTTTCTCCCCAATCCCTAGGACAATATAGGGTGTATTGAAATGGTTTGGTCTCATGGAGAGAATGAGTGAGGAAAGATTGACAAAGAGGAGAAGTGGGAGACCAAATTGGAGGTGGAAGGATGGGGTGAAAGGCGTGCAAGGAATAGAGTGAATTGGAACGATGTTGTATACTGGGGTCAATGTGCTGTCAGTGGATTGACCCAGGGCATGTGAAGTGTCTTGCGTAAACCATGGAAAGTTTTGTGGGGCCTAGATGTGGAATGGGAGCTATGGTTTCGGTGCATTACAAATGACAGGTAGAGACTGAGTGTGAACGAATTTGGCTTTTGTTGTCTTTTCCTAGCGCTACCTTGCACTCGTGCAGGGGGAGGGTGGTGTCATTTCACGCATGGTGGGGTGGCAACGGGAATGGCTGAAGGCAGCAAGTATGAATATGTACGTGTGTATACATTTATTTGTCTGTGTATGTATATGTACGTATACATTGAAATGTATAGGTATGTATATGTGCATGTGTGGGTGTGTATGTATATACATGTGTATGTGGGTGGGTTGGGCCATTCATTCGTCTTTTTCCTTGCGCTACCTTGCTGATGCAGGAGACAGTGACGAAGTATAATGAAATGAATGAAAATATCTCGTAGCAAAAATGGGTATGTTTGAAGGAGTAGTGGTTCCAACAATGTTATATGGGTGCAAGGCATGGGCTATAGATAGGGTTGTGCCGAGGAGGGTGATGTATTGGAAATGAAATGTTTGAGGACAATATGTGGTGTGAGGTGGTTTGATCAAGTATGTAATGAAAGGGTAAGAGAGATATGTGGTAATAAAAAGAGTGTGGATGAGAGAGCTGAAGAGGGTGTGTTGAAATGGTTTGGACACATGGAGAGAATGAGTGAGGAAAGATTGACGGAGAGGATATTTGTGTCAGAGTCGTAGGGAACAAGGAGAAGCGGGAGACGAAATTGGAGGTGAAAGGATGGAGCAAAAAAGATTTTGAGTGATCGGGACGTGAACGTACAGGAGGTTGAAAGGCATGCAAGGAATGGAGTGAATTGGAACGATGTGGTATACCGGGGTGGATGTGCTGTCTGTGGATTGAACCAAGGCATGTGAAGCGTCTGGGGTAAACCATGGCCAGGTCTTTGGGGCTGGATATATATATATATATATATATATATGTGTGTGTGTGTGTGTATGTAATTACCAAGTTCTTATTTGTAATTACATATTTTTACTGTAATGGGAGTTTTGCACTCATGGGGCCCCATCTCTGCTGGAGTCTTGCTTTTGGTTATGCTTTGAGTGAAAGTTACCTTTGTCAAGGCTATATGATTGTTGGTGGATTAAAAGGAGTACAGTCCCATTAAGGAGTACCTTATTCTGAAGGAGTCCATCATTTCCCTGATCTTGATTGAAATGCAATCCTGAAGTTGCAGGAGCCAAATAAAAGGGGTCCTAGGGTTTTAGAATTAATTGATATTATTTATATAGTCTTCCACATTGCTTTTCCTTTTTCATTTAATGGTTAGGAGTTTTCACTGGATATCACAGTCTTCTTCCATGACATTATAGCCTGGATAGCCAAAACAATTTGACCTTTATTGTGTGGACTGCAACATTTTGCAACACCTCTACTTACAGGAACATAGCTTCATAATTCCCAGTTTGAGACTTAAGAATTACACCTCTCAGATCTGTCTGTGATTTTAGAGAAGCTCTATTGTGATGTAATTGGTGATTATGAACCTTCTGTAACACAATAACAAGGCTCCAAGTTTTTGTCAAGAGGAAAATCAACCAGTGTTGAAGGTGCACTAAGAGTTCATAATCCCTGATCTCGTCCTTAAAGTACTCCCAGAAAGTACAAGGTGGGCAGCTGGAGAAACTGACAACACATGCCATGAAAAGTTGCCAGCTACCCCTCTCTGCTGCTGTTAGACACGAAGTATATATGAAGATGAATTTTTATTTTTATATGACTGTTATATTGTTAAAATGGTGATGGAGACACTTTTAAGATTGAGACTTGTTGGTATTTGGCAAGTTTGTGGCTGAAGTTTGGGGAGTGACACTTTCACTACCACAGACAGCCTGGATTTGAAGGAATGATATGGAATCCTTAGCAAAGATTCAATTTTAGTAAAATGTTTAGATCCCACAACAAATAAGCAGTTCAAGGTTTTTTGCTGGGTTTTTTAGTCCTGTAAAGGAATGATAAAGTTTTAGAGACAACCTAAATTGATGAAAATTAATTTAGTAGGACATGGCTATAACTAAGGAAAGTTATTTACTTGCAGGGGCTTAACAGAAAACAAAGTTGATTATGCCATGGTTCAGAATAACCAGGCTGTTAAAGTGAGCATGCTGGTATCTTAAGATTTGATTTTAGGATGAAGGATATTGTAATTGGTATTATCTTTGTACAGTATACATGGTACTCTGGACCTGTTCCACTGCCTGTTGAAAGATGGTTGTCTTTGTAAATTTAAACAACAGGATTTTTCCAGAACCTGGTTAAGGATATATGGCATGATTGTCTAGGACATCAAGCTTATTTCTATATCATTTTAATTTTCCAGTTTCAGCATGTGTAAACTCCATGGAATAAAGTAATAAGTCAAGTGTATTAGAAAATTGTGTCCTGGATGTTCAAGATCATATAGTTAATTTGCCCTTGAAACATCAAAATTTTTTGATGAATCGTTCTTGGTTAATGAAGAATATCACCTGGACTGTAAACATTGAGCAGTTCAGATTTGAAGATGTCTTCATTATAATCAGCCAGGATCTGGATGAAAATTATGACTAACCTGGTATTAATGTTCAAGTTTCTGAATTTGCTTTCAAACTAAACCTCAGATAATGCAACTTTTTATAGTTAAATTTGATACTGGGCTTGTACTCTGTACAATGAGAAAATGTCTTATAGCATACTTCCTCTTCCTTTATAAATTCAGTGTGCCATGGTTCTTGGATAAAAAGACATAGACTTTTGCTAAATTCGTTTTCAACTTATAAAAGATTTGGATTGTGACCAATGTTAAACTAACCAATGTTAAACTATGCTCATATACAATGATGTATCCTTAAATGACTTGCAGGTGATTGTTAATAATTGGTCTCTTTCAGTGAAGATATTTGATGTATTAGAATACATTGCTACAAAGCTTTTATCATGGATGTTATTTGGATTTGGAGATAATGGCACTCTTTGCCATGAATAGTTGCCAGATAGCACTTGAATATTGATATATGATGAAATGTTTAACTTATTTTGAACAAGAGAATTAGACGATGTATTTATGAGAAAAGAATTAGGTCTCGTAGGTTCTCTGGCTACTGTTTTGCCAGTTATGATGCCCATAAATCTTTCTTAATTGCTAATGTAATGTTCAATGATGTAATTTCATTTAAAGGAAAATATATTCACTAATTTACTTAGGACTTATCTTCCCATTCTGTAATGGGAGCAAAACTTTTTGTTACATTATCTTCTTGCAACATGTCTGTGTTTCAGTGAGGGGCCCATGTTTGTGTATTAACTTAGTGTCATGTCCAGTTAATGGAACTCTCACAGTCCTGTCATGCACTTTACCATTTGCTGCTTCTTTATGATAAAGCCCCACAAGCCAATAATTGGAGTGAGGTCATATTAACTGAGTCAATATTTTTAGTAAAGTGTCAGAGTTTAGCCCAAAGTCCTTGTTGGTGGAAGACTTTGGTTACTTAGGTAGCCTGCTGGATTCATAAGGGCTTTGAAATATGGTAGATTTCCATTGCTTTGGGTTATAAAACTCACCAGTGCAGTACTTCATATCTGATAACGCTGCACTGCTTAGCAGTGCAGTTCAACTCTACAAAATTGTGAAGCATGATAAATTACAAATAAAGGTAAAATGAAGAGTGCTGTAGGTTCTAAGTTATAGAACTGACAGACAGGAAAGGTGAACATTGTCTTCCCCAACAACAGGATTGACCTTCAGTCCTGGATTATCAGTGCCAGGCTGCTTAAGTGTATATTGTATACATGCAATTGAAAATTCAATAGCTACTTGCATCATAGCATTAGGAAATAATGATAATAATAATAATAATATTAATATTAGTAGGTCTAGTAAAGGCAAGGTATTTTTTGCCTGATGTTTCAAATAGATTATGTGTACATTATCTACTCAGTGTTGAAATGCTCAGCAATAATGAGCCTTGACAAATAGAAAAGTAAATTATTACTTTGTATGCTAAGGCAAGTAAATTTATCATTATAATCAATACTTGGAAATGTTCAACTTGAAACTTAAAAGTTAACAAGTTGTAAATTGTTGTATCCCTCCTGTGTTTTCTTGTTATTGAAGGCCTTCATTTTTAAGTATTTTGTTGGGTATTTTAGTCTGAATGCTCTTCACCTGAGTGCTGATCAGCATGTATTTCCATGGGTATAATTGCTAGAGGTTTTTGCTGATGGTCAACATTCATGAACCAGAGTGTATTCATGAACCCTCCAAGACACTTAGGAATTTTGACCATAATACATAAGTGCTTTTAAGTACATTAGACTCCTGATTTTGTAAGTACTCAGATGAATATGCTGCCATCATTAGGTAGCACCAAGCAACTCTTTTTCTTGCAGTTATTGAATGGGCCCCTCCTCGATGTTATGCTTAAAAAGATAAACATTTATTGATGAATTTTTGTGAGAGAAGAACGGGAGATGCTTGACATTAACCAATTTCATAGGGCTTTAGCATTTAAACTATACTCTTTGAGAGATCTTAAATGTTGTAGAAATATGAATGATATTGAACAGTAACTTTTTAGAGGGATGGTCACATGGTCATAAAAACATTTTATTGTATTTTGATGAATTTCAGTAGTGCTCATTATTATGTTCATCACATGAGAAATTTCTTGGCTATAAAGTTATCGAAATAATTCAACCTTAGGTGATGACGAATGGATTTTGCCATTAGTGGCCAACATTAGTAAAAGGAATAATTCACACAAATAGGAAATCTGAAAGCATGGTGATAGTTTCTGTTTAGGCATTATTAGAACTTCATTTCCTGTTCTGCTTCCACAAAAACTCGTTTCAAAACTGATTGTTGTATCAATAATGAAATGTTATTTAACCCAAGCAAGTTTGAATACATATAATAATTTGAGCAGCAAAATTTAAGGAAGTTACAATACTAACCTCTAAAGGACACAACAAACTTGTTGGGAGATGTTATGTTGTGTGATTTCATGTCATATGTAGCCTACATCCCGAACTCTGAATTATTTTTGTGAGTATATGTATACATGCACATACCTGGGGATAGGGGAGAAAGAATACTTCCCACATATTCCCTGTGTGTCGTAGAAGGCAACTAAAGAGGGCGGGAGTGGGGGGCTGGGAACCCCCCTCCATATTTAAATTTCTAAAAGGGGAAACATGCAAATATACTAATTTTTTTCACATATTTCTTATTTTTGTGTAAAAGGAACATTGTCAGTTCTAGAAGGGTCAGTAATGCTTCAGGTTGTGCAAACTCTAATTGTTAAAAATTGTCCATATCTGTCATATTACCATGTTTGATATTATTTCAGAAATACCCTTTTCTTCACAGAATGTTTTGTTTTATCAGATTCACTTGTGTACATATGCTCACAAGAGATTTTAGGGATTGGTCCTGTATCAATACCCAAATTAGATATTTTGTGTGATGATTAGCCTGCAGCATCATTTTCAAAACCTAGTTCAGGAATGGTTGGAGCAGTGTTTACTCATGATTCTCTATAACTGGCTGTAAAGATTTGGAACATGTGATGTCGTATGGCTTTCTTCCTGCAAAATAGCATAAAAAATGGAGCACAGTGGTATATTTAGACTTGGAAGATAAGTCTGGTTAGTTGAAGTCAGGATTGATATAAGCAGGTCAATAAATTAAGAAACTGCTAGGTGATGTGGACAAAAGGAACACTAGTCCAGAATTCAGTCATTAGATGGCCAGGGATTTTGAGTGGTATTACTGTCACCTTGGAGAAGATTTAAGATATCAGTTGTCCATAGGTTTATTTTATGGAATGTAAAAATATTTTTTTAGCATTCACATTTAGCTGTAATTATACATGATTGCTTAAAAGTAATTGGTTAGAATATATTTAGTTGTTCTGATTTTTTTATTTTGAGAAACCCAAGACAAACAATGTAGTAAATTTTCCCAAATAATGAATAGAATATGTTGGTCATTTAAAAGGCTTTTTGTTTGTACTCTTGGATGCCAGTCATCTTTACTGGCTGTATAAAAGTAAATTGAAATGGAGAAAGTTTAGGAAGTGTAAACAAATGTCATGTTCATTTGGTACAGATGAATTGTATGGACTGGTATTGAAAGTAAAGGTTGGTTGGAACCATTATATTTTATTTCTGACACTGTAATAGTGTATTGCTTTTATCCAACTGGGGGAAATGACATACATTTGTATTTGAAAGTAAATGACAAGAAAAAATTCACTTAACAGTTTTCTGTTGTGCAATTTAATATTTGCAGGGAATGTATGTGAGCAGATGTGGCCTTTCTTCATATCTTTCCTGGCACTACCTCTTTTAAATGGACCCAATATAACTGATTTCGGGTTTAATGGACCGGATTTAACTCTTATTTGCCTTCTTTTTCAACCCCTGCACCTTCCTTTTGATTTCCTGCTGCTCACTGTTATACGCCTCTTAGTCACTTGCACTCCTTTCTTGTAAGTACTGCCCAAATGCTTCTTTTTTCTCTTTCACTAAAAACTTTTTCTTCTTTAACTACACTTTTACTAGGTTACACTCAATTTAACAGACTTTTGGCTTTAACTGGCACCCATTCCCCTATTAGTTTGTTAAATCAAGGATTTACTGTATATATAATAGGGAGATAAATGCAAGAGTTTTAGAGAGAGGAGTGAGAATGCAATTTGTTGGGATGATAGGGCCTGGGAAGTGATTTAGTTATTGTTCACTGATAATACAGCTCTGGTGGCTGATTCGAGTGAGAAACTGCAGAAGTTGGTGACTGATTTTGAAAAAGTGTGAAAGGAGAAATTTAAGAGTGAATGTGAATAAGAAAAAGATTCTGTAGGGTTAAGGGACAAGTTAATTGGGATGTAAGTTTGAATGAAGATAAATTGGAGGAAGTGATGTGTTTTAGATATCTGGTAGTGGACCTAGCAGCGAATGGAATCATGGCAGTGGAAATCAGTCAGGGGGGGGTCTGGGAGTGATGAAGAATGTGTGGGAGAGAACTTTATTTGTTTTATTATACTTGATTACCATTTCCCACATCAGCAAGGTAGCACCAGGAAACAAAAGAAGGAACAGAGAAGGGGACCAGGTGAGGATATTCCCTCAGAGGCCCAGTCCTCTGTTCTTAATACTACCTTGCTAACGTGGGAAATAGCGAATAGTTTGAAAGAAAGAAATATATATATATATATATATATATATATATATATATATATATATATATATATATATTTTTTTGGCATGTACAGAGCATCAGATTGGGGAAGAGCAGTGTGGTTTCAGAAGTGGTAGAGGATGTGTGGATCAGGTGTTTGCTTTGAAGAATATATGTGAGAAATACTTAGAAAAGCAAATGGATTTGTATGTAGCATTTATGGATCTGGAGAAGGCATATGATAGAGTTGATAGAGATGCTCTGTGGAAGGTATTAAGAATATATGGTGTGGGAGGAAAGTTGTTAGAAGCAGTGAAAAGTTTTTATCGAGGATGTAAGGCATGTGTACGTGTAGGAAGAGAGGAAAGTGATTGGTTCTCAGTGAATGTAGGTTTGCAGCAGGGGTGTGTGATGTCTCCATGGTTGTTTAATTTGTTTATGGATGGGGTTGTTAGGGAGGTAAATGCAAGAGTTTTGGAAAGAGGGGCAAGTATGAAGTCTGTTGGGGATGAGAGAGCTTGGGAAGTGAGTCAGTTGTTGTTTGCTGATGATACAGCGCTGGTGGCTGATTCATGTGAGAAACTGCAGAAGCTGGTGACTGAGTTTGGTAAAGTGTGTGGAAGAAGAAAGTTAAGAGTAAATGTGAATAAGAGCAAGGTTATTAGGTACAGTAGGGTTGAGGGTCAAGTCAATTGGGAGGTGAGTTTGAATGGAGAAAAACTGGAGGAAGTGAAGTGTTTTAGATATCTGGGAGTGGATCTGGCAGCGGATGGAACCATGGAAGCGGAAGTGGATCATAGGGTGGGGGAGGGGGCGAAAATTCTGGGGGCCTTGAAGAATGTGTGGAAGTCGAGAACATTATCTCGGAAAGCAAAAATGGGTATGTTTGAAGGAATAGTGGTTCCAACAATGTTGTATGGTTGCGAGGCGTGGGCCATGGATAGAGTTGTGCGCAGGAGGATGGATGTGCTGGAAATGAGATGTTTGAGGACAATGTGTGGTGTGAGGTGGTTTGATCGAGTGAGTAACGTAAGGGTAAGAGAGATGTGTGGAAATAAAAAGAGCGTGGTTGAGAGAGCAGAAGAGGGTGTTTTGAAGTGGTTTGGGCACATGGAGAGAATTTTTTTTTTTTTTTTTATACTTTGTCGCTGTCTTTTATACTGTTCGCCATTTCCCGCAATAGTGAGGTAGCGTTAAGAACAGAGGACTGGGCCTCTGAGGGAATATCCTCACCTGGCCCCCTTCTCTGTTCCTTCTTTTGGAAAAAAAAAATACATACATAAACGCCCATACCCACACATATACATACAATACATACATATTCATACACATACACAGACACATACATATATATATACACATGTACATATATTTGCTTGCTTTCGTCCATTCTTGGCACTACCTTCCCCCACAGGAAACAGCATCACTACCCCCTACTTCAGTGAGGTAGCACCAGGAAAACATATATATATGGGAGAGAGGTGTTATCAGACTCTGTCTGCTTGAGTTTACACCACAAATGAAAAGTCACCTTTGGCAAGACAGCATCATTGGAAGTACAATCTCACTAAGAATTTCTCCACCCAAAGAAGTCTACATTTCCTTGCTGCTGGAAGTAGCACAGCCTTGGGCTGTAGAAGCCTATAGAAAGGTCCTACAGTAACACCAGGACTCTTTCATTGAAATTCTTTTTGGGTAATTATGAATGAAAAATATGAGAAAGTATTATTGGACTCTGCCTGCAAGAGGCTATATCACTGGAAATATAGTTTTATAAAAGGATTTCTCACTCCAAGGGAGTAAAAAATTCCTTGCTACTGCAGGAGTCTTTAAAAAGAGATCCTGGGTAGCACCAGGATGAAAACTGGCACCCCTTCAATACGATAAACCACAAGACCAACTCGTGCATGCTAGAGATCCACAGTTACTACACCAATCTAATCCCTACTCATGAAGCACTCCTGATCCATTCCGGTGACATCCTTTCCCTCGGAGAACACAAACTTGTTCTGGAGACATTACTCAGAAATCAGTCCCTCACTATTATAACCTCATCTCTTGACAGTCACACAAAGAAATACAAGATCCATCCACAAGCAACCCAATGTCCACCCATCCTTCATTCTCAGTGATTCATTAAATGCAATTAAAAACTTTAAAGAATCTACCTACTACAGGCCTTGACATCATACTACTTTTACTTAATACACTCTATCCCATTTGCAATCCAAGCACATGCAGATAACTTCAATCATCATGGCTACTAAAAATTCCAAACATCTAGAAAGTTGTTTGGACAATATGTATCCTAGGCCCTTCAAACCACCAAACACTCCCTCTTACCACCCTATATCACTTCTGCCCTCGATATTCAGTGTGGAAAACTGATCCACAACAAAATCATAGATAAAGAATCACACCATTCATCCTCACCACATTGTTTCACACCCAACCATCCCACCAATGTGCTACACACTGACCACACATATCCTAGATAGCTTCAACCAACCACAAACCCCCCACGTATAAAGTACTAGTGGCAACAGACATCAATGCATCTTATGCATCCTCACACAAAACATACTTGACACCATCCTCCAGAGCAATAATAGCTGAGTGCCATGCTTTCAAAACACTTGAACTGTACAATGGAGTTTCCAAAGAAGTTTTTTCATTCTCTACCTACACAACCTCCTTTTATCTCGGGCAAACCTCAACATGAGGCTTCATTCGTGTGCAGATGACCTCGCAATCAACACCCAGATACCACTGTAGCAACATCAAACATACAGCATTACACATTTGCAGCAATGGATCATCCAGAACAGATGTCTGCTCCTCCACAGAAGTCTTCAGTCACTCCTTTAATCTCAGATAGACTCGAACCCAGCTCACACCATCTATTCACAGCGAAAGGACGGTCTCTTCCACTAGGCAAATCACCAATAATTCTAGTTCTCACATAGGCACACACTACATTCACTTTCCCTCTATAATAACATAAAAGCACATAAACTAAATGCCCTCAGAACACTAAATGGAACTAAATTTCTGTAAGAAAAATACAAACCTCCAACGAACTTGTCCTCTGCTCTACTAGACTACGCCCTACCTGCCTGTTCTTCTGCCCTCTGGAAGGCAAATGTAACGAAAGCTGCAAACCACAAAATGGTGCACTCAAAACGCTTGGTTGCTTAGCAACCATAAACACTCGATACAGTGAAGTAAAGATCATCTTGTAGAGTCCTACCTCAATTCTATGCAGTAGCACCAGACCACTCCATAAGTAACCACCCAAAGCCAAATAGAAAAATAAAGCTTACTACAGCCTCATACGTCAGCAACCTCTACTTACAGATACCCCCCAACACACACGCACACATCAAATACAACACTTACAAAATACATGCATACTGAAGTAACAGGTTCATCGAGCTCCAAACATCAGCAACAAATCACTTCAGAGGTAAATTTCTATACTTTGATGCTGGTAAACATGGAAGACCATGAAATATATATATATATATATATATATATATATATATATATATATATATATATATATATATATATATATATAATCCCCTGATAATGTGATTATTACACGAAAGTGCACTTGGGAACTTATCATGTTTCATTTTCCCCGGGAACGGAAAGTGGGAGACAAAATTGGAGGTGGAAAGATGGAGTGAAAAAGATTTTGAGTGATCGGGGCCTGAACGTGCAGGAGGTTGAAAGGCGTGCAAGGAATAGAGTGAATTGGAATGATGTAGTATACCGAGGTCGACGTGCTGTCAGTGGATTGGACCAGGGGCGTGTGAAGCGTCTGGGGTAAACCATTAAAAGTTCTATGGGGCCTGGATGTGGAAAGGGAGCTGTGGTTTCAGTGCATTATACGTGACAGCTAGAGACTGAGTGTGAACAAATGTGGCCTTTGTTGTCTTTTCTTAGCGCTACCTCGCGCACATGCGTGGGGGAGTGGGTTGTTATTTCATGTGTGGCGGGGTGGCGATGGGAATGAATAAAGGCAGGCAGTATGAATTATGTACATGTGTATATATGTATATGTCTGTGTGTATATATATGTACTCGTTGAGAGGTATAGGTATGTATATTTGCGTGTGTGGACGTGTACGTATATACATGTGTTATGTGGGTGGGTTGGGCCATTCTTTCGTGTGTTTTCTTGCGCTACCTAGCTAACGCGGGAGACAGCGACAAAGCAAATAAAAAATGATATATATATATATATATATATATATATATATATATATATATATATATATATATATATATAAACCAAATACCAAACTTGCAAATTTTAATTATTTTCCACATTTCTCCTGACGGGAAAAGCTGGGATGCCATCGTCAGTGGAAATGGTAAGAACATACTTGGAAGAAATTTCATAAAGATATCAATAATAGAAAAGGGAACATTTGTGTCAGTTCGTGGTAAGACGATTAGTATTCTAGATCTATGCCAAAGTGACTGAAGACAAGTGTAAAGAAAATAAAGTTTTCTAAGAAAATAGCACTCAAGAATCTCGGTGAACAATATCTATAATGATAAAGTTACGTAAATTTGTGTTGTGAAACTGCAGAACCTGTACGTCAATGTGAAGTGTTGATAATGGAAAATACAATTAGAAACCCAAGTGAATTTTAGGAACGTAAGTCTCACCACAAAATCAATCTTTCTGATAATTATGGAAAACGTTATCTTGGTTCAATAGTCTTAAAGGATTGTTTTCCCTCTTATGTACAAATGAAGAAACAGCTCATTTCCTAGATCCAATCCCATCCTTAGAAGAGAATACTCGGCAGCATGATAAGGGAAAACGCTAGAAGAGATATTCTACAGTGTAATAACAGACATTTTCAAGATATACTATCAGCCCTACATGGAATGACAGTGAACTGAATGGCAGCCCCAGATGAGTTTTACTCCCAGAACAATGAAAGCCCAAAATGTCGAATAGATAATCCTTGAATATTCCTTTCATATTATACTATGAAATAATGTTTAGAAGTATTTTGTACAGAAAAAAAGGTTATTTTCTTAACAAAGAAACCCCTCGACCGAGAATTTACTCTCAGATTTCATTTCCGCACTTCCAAGGGTTCTCCAATAAGCCCCTCCAAAATTCCTGAACTCTCAGAATCTGTCTTCAGTTTACGATCAAGAAAAGTATTACTTATTATTACTACACATTCACGGGCTGGAAAAATGTGCAAAAAAAAAGTTGATTTCCATCAAAAGATGTTTCAACAATACTGGAAACGATTGTTGCCTTCTCCAGAGATTCCTTTCCTTGCCTAAAGAGATTGAGGCTTAACAGAACTCTTCTACAAATCATGATCTAAGTGAACGATCAGCGATTTCCAGTCTCGGGCTGGGTACTTCGTGGTAGGAGGGTTCACTGGCCCACCCGAGACACTGTTGGAACGGGCCGGGTGGAGCCGCGGGCGAGCGTTCGTGGCGAGCCGGTGCTAGGCGGCGACGGCACGACCAGCCTCGCCTGTCGCTCCCTCAACCGATTCTCCGCAGGGAGCGGAATACCTTCCTTCGGGACCTCTTTAAGGTCGACAGTGCCTGGAGTCGCCGTGCTTTCGTTGACGGAAAGAGGCCACGCATTCATTACTTTGGTATCATCACCAATAATTTGTTCCAAACTGACCTGTTTCTTGTATCTAGGTATACATTAGATTACATTTGCATGTGTAAGCCTCTTCCTAGCACTACTCTTAATTCGGATAGAGTCAAAACTCAGGCAGCCTTAACCCGTTCATTTAAATTTGCCTTGCAGTTGACCGAGCTTGTGAACTTTAGACTTGACTCGTTACTCTAGGAAGATTTTGACCAGCTGGGATAGCCTTAATTAGAGATGAATTTCAGAATGTCATGGAAATTATGACCGGTGTCTTACGTACGTTATGATTTTCATATCAGCCATGTAATGGGAAAGCGGAAACGGACCATTCAAAGACAATTTCCAGATTTGGAGTGATAAAAGGATGATATTCACTCAAGTAAATTTACGGTAATGATCGCGGGACACAGTAAAAGGAGGCCTTAATATGAATATCATATCGCAGGAATCTGTGGGTGAGAGGTGACTTGGGACTTGATATCTTCCCTAACCTGTTGTCAGAGTCCTCCATTAGGAGAATAGCAAAGGAGACAAAATAGCGACGGGCAAATACTAGAATAGTATTCTAGTACATGGATAAGGAAATATACAGCAGACTGTTCATTTCCTACATAAGGCCAGAATTAGAATAGCTTCTCAGGTTTTAGTTACAGAGCCTGAAGAATAAGCACCAAAGGGTTAATGCAGATCAAGAGGAGAGCAACAAAGATAGTACCAGTATTAAGAGTTGTAGGGACGGGCTTGAAGCCTCATATTTGTCCACCATAGAAGAGCGAATAGTGAGAGGTGACCTCATCAAAGCTAAATTTTCGAGCAAGATTATGACGTGGAGAGTGAACAGTTCTTCGAAAGATGTAAAGACACGACAACCAAAGAATATACCAAGAAACTCGTAACAAAAGATTAGACTTATCTTTATAACACACAAGTGTTGGATTAATGGAATAAAACGAGAGTGCATTTTATGTGAGCAGTACAATGACTTTTAAAAGGTTTTACGATAGCAGCGGATTATCAAGACATGGGGCCCCACGAGTGTAAAACTCTCTGCTCTTTCTGCACAGATATTTGATTACACAAGATGTATGATGATAAATGTGCATATCACAAACATGAGTAGTTTTACTATAACTTCCGTTGCTCGAAGGTGATCCATGAAATATCTCTCCTAATCAATTCTTAAAGACCAAGATGTCAACTACAGGTTTGGCCCACATAGCTACACCTAACCTGACCTTGTCCAGTTCCAGGTATCTGGCACTCCAAACCTTTTCTCTCCGAAGCAGGGACTTGGGTCGAATGTTTGTCACTCGAGTATTCTCTCGCTTTGGTTGGCAAAAGGAAACTCGAAAGCCATAGTGAGCCAGGTAGTGAAACACCACAGTGAGCTACTAAGCCACGTAGCATTCTTATCTGGAATTTCACCCTCTCTGTATCTCGGAATCTTAACCTCACTATACCTCAAAACACAACAGTATAAAACCCGACTCTTCAAGCCGTAATGCCTCGCTTCCTTGGAATGCCAGCAACCCCACCGTCGACAGCAGCGTCAGCGGTAGTCGACGATGTCAGCAAAGTAGCAAAAATATCACGAACAGCAACAATCTCAGCGGTGGGAACAGCAGAAGCAACAGCAACAGAAGTAGGTAACGGCGCTGTGACTACTTTCAGCAGCAGGAAGAGCGTCAGCAGTGGCAACAACGTCAGCAGCAGTAGCGGGACCAGCAGAAGAGAAGCAGGTTACAGCAGAGCGAGGGTAGAAATGAGGGCGAGAGTTGCCTGCAGGAGGCTTGTGTCAACCCGTACCAGGCCAAACCCTCTTGTGTCTACCACCACTACTATTCTACATCTACCGTTATCTTACCTCCCTGCGTCTACCACTACCATCCTACATCTACCAACATCTTACCTCTGCTTCTACCACTGCTACTCTACATCTACCATGACCCTACCTTCCTATGTCTACCGCTGCTACTCTACATCTACCACTTCCGTCCTATATCTACCATCACAAAGTGGTGTGGTGAAAAGAGAAGAGGTGGTCAAAGCCTTATGTAAGGCGAAGTGTGGCTAAGCGGGTAGAGTGGATGGGATTGCAGCTGAATGTCTTAAGAAAGGTGGGTAGGGTGGTACTTGTGTTGTTGATTGTAGTTAGGATTTCCAGCACATCTATGGATCATTTTGAAGTGCCTGGGAATTGGCAGGATGCACGTATAATGAAAGTTCAAATTACAGAGATACAAGTTTATTGAGTGTACGTAGTAAGTTGTAAGGGAGAGTGAAGCTTGTGAAATGAGTCTGTTACTGTTTGCTGATGACACGGTGCTGGTTGCAGATTCAAGCGTTAAACTGATGAAGCAGGTTTTTGTGTCCGTTCGGGTGTTTGAACAGAGAAAGTTGAGAGTAAATGTGAATAAAAGCAAGGTTCTTAGATTTTGCAGCGGAAAAGGACAGGTTACTTGAGGTGTTAATCTGAATGGAGAATTTTTAGAGGAAGTGAAGGGTTTTGTATACCTGGGAGTTGACATGACAGCGAATGGAACCATGGGATCTGGAGCGAGTCATAGGGTGGGTGAGGGGGCGAAGGACCATGCCGCATTGAGGAATCTGTGGTAAGAGGGGTCAGCACCTGCGGTGTCATAGTGGTCTCGAAGGTGATGTAGAATGCGAGGCATGGGCTCTAGAAGACAGATTACTGTAGAGGATGGATCGGTTGGAAAGGAAATGGTTGTGGATGATATGTGGTAAGAGGAGAGCTGAAAGAGTAAGGATTGACAGGGCAAGAGAGATGTGTGGTAGTGAGGAGAGAGAGAGCTGAAGAGGGTGGGCTGAAATTGTTTGGAAATATGGAGAGGATGAGTGAGGAGAGGCGGACTTAGAGGGTATATGTTCCTAGAGTGGAGGGGACAAGGAGAAGGGGGAAACCGAACTGGAGATGGAAGGATGGAGGTTTTGAGGAGTCGGGACCTGAATATACGGGAGGGTGTGAGGCGTGCACGGTATAGAGTGAACTGGAGCAGTATGGTATACAAGGGGTGACGTGCTGTTAGTGGATTGAACTAGGTCATATGAAACAGTCAGGGGAAACCATGGAAAGCCCTGTGGGGACTACAGTTTCAATGCATTATACGCAACAGCTGGAGAATGTATGTGAGCGAATGAGGCCATTCTTCGTCTATTCCTGACGCTACTTTGCTAACGAGAGAAACAGCTAATGTAACACCCACCGAGCCGGCCCACCCCACACCCGTGCCTGGTGCCTGTCGACCTCACCTGTGTCTCCCGGGCCACGCGTCATGACCCCGGGCCAGCCATGGCCACGTTGGCCTCACGGCCCCGTCTCTCCCCTCCAACCCCCCCCCCCCCCCCCAGGAGAACCAACCCATCCCCCTCCCCACGTAAAATATACATCGTCATATAAACTATTCATATTTCTAATCTGGTTTAAGAGACTACGGGTATTGTTGAGACGAGAGGGAGTTGAGGGGTGGGGACACAGAGAGAGAGAGAGAGAGAGAGAGAGAGAGAGAGAGAGAGAGAGAGAGAGAGAGAGAGAGAGAAGAGAGAGGGGGGAGGGGGGGTCAATGATCGTTGATGACTTCAGCATCGTGTGTGCCCTGTGATTGGCTGACACCAGGACACAGAGGTTA
Source organism: Panulirus ornatus (assembly GCF_036320965.1). Classification (NCBI taxonomy): domain Eukaryota; kingdom Metazoa; phylum Arthropoda; class Malacostraca; order Decapoda; family Palinuridae; genus Panulirus; species Panulirus ornatus. The sequence continues at coordinate 61,113,258 of NC_092233.1, forward strand.
CTGACCGCAACACAGAGTCATACATACCACACACCTGACCTGGACCTACTGAACCTAGACCTCTTGACTGAGGTTATTATTTTGGTCGTACCCTAATCGTCAGAATCTATGCCATTCTGCATCATATATCTATATACTTATATCAAGGATCTGCATGTTAGTATAACAGAACTATAACCATCACTTCTACCATCATCAGTAGTTAGATAGTGAAACACTTATTGATGTCATAGGATGAAGTGAATACCTTTAGTCCATACTTAAAGATTTATGTGTCTAAATTTATATCCAATATCCATGTTAGGTTTCTATAAAGCTTTGAACATTATTCTTAGATAGACGATAGAGACTGTAAGATTTTGCAAGACTTTCGTAGGAAAATTGGTTAATTCATATTGGATTGTTCTTAAGCGAACGCACATGGTGTTCATTTCACACACACACACACGCGCGCGCATATGTATGTGTGTGTGTGTGTGTGTGTGTGAACAGAAAATCACAACAAACAAGTGACTTCATGTATGCAAAAACATCACCAGGAAAAGAAAACACGAGAATCCTGAGCGCTTTCGTGTATTACCACATCTTCAGAGAACTGGTTACAGAGATGTAACTCTGCCACTAATTCTCTGAAGATGTGGTAATACACGAAAGCGATCAGGATATACATTTATACTCTGTACTTGCTCGCTGTTTCCCCGCGGTAGTGGGTAACAGCAGGACGCTTTTAATGGGTGCCATGCAGGTTCATGCCACTAGGTGACGTTTACGAGCAAAAGGGAAGAGGGAAAAATGAATGGTAGAATGACAGAGGTGTAAGTTACGTTGGGGTGTGGTCGTGTACGTGAGGGCTAGGATAGGGGAAGGTGTTGTGGATGAAGCAGCTGTGACAAGCAGGATAGGCGGCAGACCTGATGTTGGGTCTATGAAACCCAAATGGCTTATTAAGTTATTGGGGGCCCCTGTGGCATATGTCGGCCCCCTGTGGAATATGGGGGGCCCCTGTGGAATATGGGGGCCCCCTGTGGAATATGGGGGCCCCCTGTGGAATATGAGGGCCCTTTGGAGTGTGCAGTAGGAACCTCTTATACAGAAAAGCCATTTTCTTTTCTATTCTACAGGGGCTGAGAGGTCGTTTGTGGCCCGCAGGCTGGAAGTTTCTGTGTACCACAGTCACCACCATGGACACACCTGTTCCTCCGTATCTCCAAATCTCCTACATGACCTCTGTGTGTCTATAGTACAATCACCCGTCCATATAACACCTGTGGACACACATTTTCTATTGTGTCATGAGACGAGGTGTGGCGGGTTATAACCAGGGAGGGTAGGCACAGTGTGGAGGCGACCCCGCCCGTAGCAGGGAAACATCGTCCACGTCACCAAGCCCTCTCGCTCAAAGCTTACCGTGTCACTCCCACCCTTACCTCGCTCACAAGGATGATCTCTCTCTCTCTCTCTCTCTCTCTCTCTCTCTCTCTCTCTCTCTCTCTCTCTCTCTCTCTTAGTTCCTCATATGTGCAACATGTCAAAAATATTGTTCATTCTCTTCTCATTATTCGTTTACCCCACACCCCCGTTCTTTCCTTTGTCCCCAACTTTTGTTTATAATCTCCACGTAAATGCTGTTAGACATAGACTCGTTTTTTAACTTAGTCTACCTATGATGTGGGTCGAGTTCAGTTATCTGGAAGTGATAAATAAGATTTGTTTGTTCTCGAAAGCAAAGCTGTGACGTTGATTTTATCCTCCTCATACCTCTCGTCCGTTCTCCACGTCAATTGGGGGCAGCGCCAGGAAAACGAAAAAAAAAAGAATCCTCATTTGCGCCCGTCCACACTCTGTCTGTCGTGCAGTAATACAAGAAAATAAATGGTCCGTTATCCCCTACCAGGCCCCCGCAGACCTCCCCGTGGTGTCTCCTCGACCGCTTTATACACCCTGGGTCAGACCATTGACCTATGACCCTCTGGTCTTTAGCCGGGACAGAGGGAATCCAGCGGGCTCACTCACAATACGTTAATGTTCATTGAATAACATCAGCTGTTCTTCAGACCAAAAGTGGCCCCATCGTAGTGACTTCCACACCTAAAATATCTGATGATGTCTGCTATGCTCTATCCCTAACACATCGAGATAATTCAAGAGCTGGTGTAGAAATCGACATGCATTATATTCCTGCCGAGTACACACAATATGTCCATGAGTGTAGGTAAGGAACTCCTCGTATATATGTATCTGAAGTGCCATGAAGATCCGGTCAGTGATCTTCGTGAAAGTACTTTGAAATGAGTCTTCAACGCACTATATGTTAGATGTGGTTCGAGGTTGGTTCGGTGTTGGGTTGCCTGGTGAACTGGGAGGGGCTTTAGACCCTATCAGTAGCTTGGGGTCGTTTAAGCCATCATCGTTAAGTTATAACCATCACCCAGAATTATATTTGATACATTTAAATGTTAAAAGGCAGTTTCCTAGGATCACATATACTCTCTCTATGTATATGAAAAGAAGAAAGAGTGTGCTCATAACTCAGAGTTTACTAAGCTGGTTCGAACTCTGGTTTCAACTCAGTTTCGAAACACTTCTGAATCACCACAAGTGACTAAAACTGAACGAGTCTTTCGACTATTCAGTACAGGTGTGTTTATATGTTAGTGACCAACTTTGCCACCCTTGTGTGAGGTGGGCGAGTCAGGAGTGATATTTTTTTTTTTGCTGTTCGTGTTTATGGTTGTTATTCATGTCAGCACTAACCATTATTCTTGCAATTAAAGATCTTTTATCGGGCGAAATCGTCATGGAATGTGATGGTGCATCTTCGGACGACCATGATACAGTCCCATACAGTATACTGTAGTAGGATGCGGTGCGATCTCCCAGGGGACAAAGATAATCATCATGTCATGTTTCACAGTGTATTGACATACTTGATCCTCGTCCAAACAATGGAATCTAATGCTACAAACTAGTAAGAAGATATGGGAAAAGGAGAAAACAACAATAACAACAAAAGACATTTTGATTCACTTCGGGGGTGGTGTACTGGGGAAGGGAGAGGTGTCAGGGAGGGCAGAGAGAGAGAGATAGATAGAGAGAGAGAGAGGGGGGGGTCAGGGAGGAGAGAAAGAGGTGTCAGGGAGAGAGAGAGAGGGGGGGGGGTGTCAGGGAAGAGGAGTAAAAGAAGGATGGAAGGATTCTGTTGGTGGTGGAGGTGGTGGTACCCAGCTCCTCCTTTATGACCCCCTAGATTGATGGAGGTGATGACCTGTGACCCCCAAACTCGACCCGAGTGTGAGGCTGTGCCATTATGATATTGTGGCGGCTGGATGGTTCTTGCGAGTCAAGAGCGACGTGCATGTGGTCAGAAGAAGCGCTGTGGACGATGAGTCGTCACTGTAGGAAGACGGAAGTCAGGACTGTATGAGACGGGGGATCAGGACTGTAGGAGACGGGGGGTCGGGACGGTAGGAGACGGGTCATGAATGCGGTAGACGGGCCGGGAGTGTAAGGAGACCCTTTCGATCACTTGGTGTATCTTAACAAGCAGGGGGTAAGGTGGCGCCAGCCACAGAACACATGAAGAATAGGGAGAAGGTGGTGGAGGAGTCTGTGGTGGTGGTGGTGACGGTGAAGGTGGAGTAGACAGACGACCATATCTTTAAGGCCAGGTGAGGCTGGGGACCCGGGGCCTTAATGCCATCCACTACATCGAAGATGCCACCAGCAGCTGGTCTGGCTTCTCTCCGAAGTTCCTCGTCCACAGACCCGCTCAGAGACAACCTGGAATATCGTTGATATAAATATGATTCATTCCATACTGAGGCAGGTATTCCTTAGGGTAATCATCACTCACGAACGAGAGTCAGGCACTTACGTATCACCCAGCGCCTCAGGGTTAAGTTTCGTGATGGTGGCGACCCTACGTCGACGCTTGGCGCTGCAGACGTTGCTGGAGACGGTGAGGGCGCAGGTGAGGGGCACTGTGGTGGTGGACGTAGTCACCCTGAGGATCGTCGTCGTCTGCTTCTGCGCCAGGAACCGCTCCTCGTCGCCGTGGGCACTGCCGTCCCCCAGCAGCCCTGCCGGGGTACAAGGACTGGTACAGGAACGATGAAAAGGACGCAAGGACTGGTACAAGGACAAGGAAAAGGACGCAAGGACTGGTACAAGGAGGAGGAAAAGAACGCAAGGACTGGTACAGTTCATACTAACTACAGTCACTATGACTTCAGATACAGTCAGTACAGCTATAGCTACAGTCACGAGATATCACCATCAAGAACAGATAATTTTTCAGAACGGAATATTTGGAAAAACAATTTTTTCAAAAGGCAGTTTACTCCGAAGACCATTTTTATTCCCACTACAGCTATGTCCAAGAACAAAATATATTTCCAAAGGCAGTTTATTCCCAAGGACAATGTACTTAAGGCTGACTTTACGTTAAGTAACTGATGCAAGTTATCAGGTTTCATGTACTGAGCACTTAATGCGACACACTTAACACACTTACGAAACACTTGAGTGATAATGATGAAAATCAACCACTTACTTGGCACTTACCGTGAGTCAAACTCAACAGTACTCACCGTGAGACACTTGGCACTCACAGTGAGTCAGACTCAACAGTACTCACCGTGAGACACTTGGTACTCACAGTGAGTCAAACTCAACAGTACTCACCATGAGTAGTGCCCAAGAGAGCAATGAACACAAGTGCTAAGGTTCCCTTCATCCTGTTGGATAGAAATGGTGTTTATGGATCAGTTCTGCTGTTTGTACAAACAAATATACATATATGTGAAGTTGTTACCTACAGCTAGAATTACGTGTGCAATGTTGATGTTTTTGATAAGAATAAAAATTGCTAAATGTTACTAACATATTAAAAAAAAAAATCTACTTAAATGTGCATAATTTTACCTTCTTATTCTTTCCTGTAGAATTCCCACGGTAGTATATTCTCTCCATACAACGTGGTGCTCTCTCTCTCTCTCTCTCTCTCTCTCTCTTGGCATTTTCCCTAACCTTACAGTTGAGCCGGAGGGAGAGGTGGGTAGAGAGGTGCTATCTGCTTTACTATCCTGTCTCCACCACAAATAAGATCATGACCGTAGGACAGTACTACTATCCTCCACGTATGATGATAACCTCGTCATGGACCAACAAGTCTCCTAGTACTTGTCCTCTCCTTGTACCCATGTACCACAGGACCCAGAGATACCTCACTAGTGTCCCAGGTACCCCACCATACCGTAGCTCCTGTACCTCGCCGTACCTTTCCATACCTCACCATACACAGGGGCATCTCATCTGGATTGATCCGAGTCCCTCTAACATAATTTGTTGTGGGAGAGAAAATAAGCCTCATAATTCTTCCATATGTGTGTTCCTTTTAAAGTCGAGTGTGACCTCTAATTGCCCAAGTAAGTATGCTGTTCAAGTATGACTGTGCGGTCTAATGATTGTTTCGAAAAATAATCTAAAAATCGTGAATTATATGAGTTTCTGAGGCAGAAATATACAAAGGTGCATTATATTTTTTTTTTTTAAAGGTGATCGAATCTTCATCAAATAAAAATTTAGATTCCCCTTTTGTCTCCAAGACGATCACGTATCGAATAGTACAAACTTATATTTTACTTATCTGTTACTTAAATTACCTCGTCACACACACAAAAAAAGGCGGACTCACCTTCTGTAGTGATGGCGAAACAAGTGGTAAAATGTCCTCTCCGTCTGGCCTTTTTATACCCGTATCGAGGGCCTGTTTATCATAAAGCAACGCCTGAAGACAGACCCCATGTGTATAGGCCTATGAGTTTCCAGTGGAAAAGGTCCTGGATATTTTCAGTGGTGGGGAGTTTCTCGTACATTTTCCTGAGGCAAAGTCTGCTAGTCCTCACTCTTCGCTATCTACCTGCCGTAGGAGGAGGAGGAGGGGAAGTTCCTGGCGAAGAGTCACCCACCTGCATAATATACGTGACCTGAAAATGCATAGGTGGTGTGTGGGTGTGTCGAATCCCTTGGGTCTTTCCCACATAATGGGGGTGATTCTTACATCAAGTAAACCCCCTACCTACTGGTTGTAGACACCTTTTTGTTATTTTAGGTTGGGGGTCTTCTAAGAAAAGGGCTCTGTATCTAAATCTTTTTTCTAATTATGGTCCGACATCACTAGGTGGTTCCTACAGTAAGCTGGGCCTTAGGTTGGTCTCACACTGGCTGGGTCCTGTAATTCGTGACACACACATAGTGGCTGAGTCTGACAGTGTCTGAGTCGTCCTACACCGAGTGGATTCCACACTAACAGTATTCATACTCAGGACGGAACCTACACAAAGTGTTGAGCAATACGCGAAGCACATGTCGTCAATCTAAGATACGTTTTCTCATGTACTCGGGCTAAATAATACTTACCCTAGGACACAAGTATGCATTATGCATACTTTCGGCATGGATGGTTGGCTGTAAGTATACATATAAGTTAATGTGTTCACTATCAGATATAGGTCTTTTCACGATACGTGTTAACGTCTCGGATTACATGCATTTGTCTTGCTACCACGACACTCATTACCACCATCAGTCCTTCAGAAACTCTTTCACTGTATGTGTGCTACTTCCTATGCTCTCTTACTACATCTACGAGTCAATTCGCCCGTAGTCTACAGGAGCTTGATATAATAAACGTGTTAGAGATTTGGGGTTGGTAATGCGTCTGGTTCTCGATATTCTATGGACTATTTGGGGTTTCACGACGATAAATCGGATCGGAATATGTGTTAAGCAGGATCAGAATGTGTTTAAACCTCACGCCGGATGCAGTCCTGTTTCTGAGTCATATGAGACGTGTCCTCTTCTCTATGAGAAAACAATAACAAACTTGCGTAAAGTAACCTTTCTGTGCTACGCAGATACAGTCTCAAGACTTATTGTCCAGTGTCGCTCACGCGTTTGCTATTTATAGTATACCTACTTACCTACCTGCTCACCTGGTTACTTCCCGTCATCCATACGGAAGATGTTAGTATTTCAGTGATAGGACAGGACGCCCTCACACTGGTGGTAATAAGTTCGAAGACTCCTTCCCTCCATATGTAAGGAAACAGTCTCAAAAGTTTCAAATTTCATGTAAGAATTTTCCTTGAGTTCAGATTACTTCACAGTTTCCAGAGAATGACACTTACTCTAAAGTTAAATAGAATGTCATAATCAGATATTTTCAGTTTACGTGAACGTTTTGCTTGTATGTGCGTTTAATTCCCTCCGTCTGTAGAGTCCTTTTAGAAGTGACGCGATGTTTACGCATTTCTAGGTGTGTAGGTGACGATATGGAACCATACACCGCGTCTATATACAACAGCCTCTCTTATTGACTGTCTCCTGTATCATCCATCCCGTTCCCCTTGTCTACGAGTCTACAGTGATGAAGTGCATCGGTAACACCTCAGACTGCCTCAGTGTCAACTGCCTCTGCGCAACGTAAGTGTTCTGTGATTTTTTTTTTTTTAAGAAAGTGACGCAAAAGGCCAATAGGAAAGATAACTTGTTTAAGTGACACCAGAGACGGTAGGGATAACTGAATCCCTAATCACAGTCAATATATATATATATATATATATATATATATATATATATATATATATATATATATATATATATATATATAAACCAGACGAGTGAATCCCTCACGTCAACGTCTGATGTTTTGTGACCTACGGTGCCATACATATGTAAAGTCCTATATATATATATGACCATTGCGCTTGAGGTAAGATATAAACCAGAGGTAGTTCAAGCAATATATTTAGAAATATTTACATCGTTGACCCCTGTAAAATCAGCTGATGGTATGGTGTACTCGGACATGTGTCGTAAGGTAAGTGTAAGTTATGTCTTGACAGGGACGGTGACCATCCTCAGTGGCGTGTGGATGCAGATAGATAGAGATAGATAGAGATAGATAGGTAGATAGTTAGGGATTCATAGCTATTTGATGGTCACGCCGTGGCTTGAAGCGAGGCTGTGAAGTCCTCCACATCAACGTCTCAGCAGAATTTAAGGTGACATCTTGCATGAGGGAGATACCATTGTAGATATTTTCTGATCCTTGACGAATTCTTCTGTATCTTAGAGAACCTTTTTCATGTCAGACACCCACACACTCACACACTGAGGGCGGTCCGGCCGTCTCCTCCCGTCGAGTCTCCACTCGCCCTTCTGTTCCTAGCCACAGGCAGGAGGGAGCATGGCCCCGTTAACGGTGCAGAAGAAGGAGAGGGAGAAGGTTATGGCGCTGTTGATTGAGGTCGAGGTAACGGTGAAGGTGGAGGACACGGTAGATATAATCCTAATGGCCAGGCGAGGGTCTCGGTCGTCAGAGGGTTCGTTTTCCACCACTTCACTCAGCGACCCGTCGATATCTTGCCTGAAAGATGATTAGGCTACGATGCAGACCAGGCCGAATGTAAAAGTGGTGTTACTCCATTAAATTACATTGATATTGGAAACTATTAAGGCAGTACTAATGTATATGAAGGAACCTTGCTCAATATCCGTCTCTGTAGTAACCCTGTTTGCATACTAAGTATTGAGTAACTTATACTTTAGCCACTTTACACACAGACACAGACAGTTGAAGGGAGGATGATAAGGAGTTGGATCATCATGCAGGATAATGGGGAGATTATTTCGACTTTCGAGGACAGGGAGTGAAGGACGAGTGTCAGAGAAGCTATCGTTGGTGTGAGCTGTGAGTCAGTTATTGCGATATATTTTGAGTAGATTATTCTTAATTCTCTTTTTTCATCTATGAACATCCTTGCAAGAGTGGTTCTCACACTAACGTTGTGCCTTGTTAGCTGTCTCCAACAGCTCAATATACTAAATATGTTAGCTGTCGCCAACAGCTCAATACACCCAATACGTCCCTTGTATTCTACTGGTTTAAGCTCCTTATCTGCTGCTGACTGTTCCTCGTTCCTGAAAACTCCTCCGTGCCATGTTCTCTCTCTCTCTCTCTCTCTCTCTCTCTCTCTCTCTCTCTCTCTCTCTCTCTCTCTCTCTCTCTCCACTGCTACATCAAGCATCACACCTGAGCCTATCACATCCCCCCCCCCCCCACGCCAAACAAGACATTGCTCGCCCTACCTCTCCTGTCCGTAGTCTTGGAGGAGGAGGTCGGAGTAGCGCCTGTAGCGTCGTCTCTGGCAGGCAGCAGCGTTGGTGGCCAGGGCGCAGGTGAAGGGCGTGACGGTCGTGGAGGTGGTGAGGACGATGGCCGTCTTGGTCGTCCTGGACGCTGCGATTCGTGCGTCATCGCTGTCACGACCTGTCCGATGTAAACATACGAATGTAAACATGAGGTCTGTTAGCTAGGGTGTGTGTGTGTGTGTGTGTGTGTATACACTCATTGGACCCTAAGTTGATCCAGTGGCCTCCACACGGCAGGGTCTGGAAACTGAGGGAATTTTAAGCTTCACACACACACACACACACACACCAGAGCTTAAGGAAGGTACCCAAGGGCGAAATAAAAAAGACTGAGTAGGATGTGGGCCAACTCCCGCGCCCAGGAATCGAACCTTAACTATAGCCAGTGACACGAGTGTTATTTGGACAATACTTAATAGAACTTTGTTCCTGTTCCTTATTACAACTTTTGTACTCTAATTCAAATGACATCATATACTCTTTCTAGAGGGGTTTGATATATGGATAGAATCCTTAGACTTGAAAGTGAAAAAGAAGCTCTACTGCTAGTGTATTCAAGAGCCTGTGATTCATTGTAGAATTTGTCACATAAGTTAGATATGATGTATAGGAATATTCTGTGTGAATGAAACCGGTAGGAAGAGAATATATGAAAACCCGAGTGAAAATGGAAATATTTCAATGTGTCCAGAGTGAAAGTGAGAATGTTCAAATGTGACCTGAGTGAAAGAGAGAACGTTGGAATGTAACAAGAGCAAAGACCCTCTGCTTTATGAAGACCCATCACCATCAGTTAATATGTCATTCAGTGACATATTAACTTACAATCTAGCAGTTCGTAGCTGCCTTTGTAATAGTGAAATTGAACTCTTCCGTGACTTAGAGAAATGTCTCCTCTCTTAACGGAGGTAAATCATTTATATTCATAATCAGTTTCTCAGAGCAAAACTATACGAGACCCTTTTTATAGTTTGAAGATTCGGAACCTAATGTCCTTACCTTCTGCCAGGCATAGGATGCCCATGAAGATGCATAGAAGAACGAACCGCTTCATTCTGTAATACAGATAAACAATTTTGGATTAAGTAGTGTGATAAATAGCAGCTCGATATGTACAGGCAGTTGCTCAAGGGAATAAAACAACAACATACAGTTGTTCAGTAATGATACATTGATGTATCAACATCAGTGAAGCATCACAATGTCAGTTACAATCATCAGTATGTTTTTAAAGCCTCGTTAAGGTCGTTCTGAGTCAAACGAAGCAATTTAAGTCAAGTTTAAGTCTTTGCGAGCCATGAGTGAATGTGACCTGTGACACTCACGTAGTACTGGAACATGAAAGAGAAGCGTGAATTTCAGTGCATCGTAATTCTCTTTAAGGTAAGATAAACATAGGTTGAATAAGTGAATGCCTGATTCGTAGTTAGGATAAACATAGGTTGAATATGTGAATGCATGAATCGTAGTTAGGATAAACATATGCTGACTGTGAGTGCATGATTCGTAGTTTGTTATCTTTGTTGACAAACGTTCGTTTCATAGACCAAAGCCATTATTCGTCATTATCTATGTCACACATTCAGGGTTAGGGGTTTACAGGTGTTCTGCTGTGATAAACATCAGGTTAAGGGGCTGCAGGTGTTCTGCTATGATAAACACAAGTTAAGGGGTTCCTCTTAGTGGCCCGTGTTGGATACACAAACGGTTAGGTAGTCTTTCTTCGTCAAGCGAGATGTTCACCGCTGAATCACTTCCCAGCACTTAGCTGAAAAAAAAAATTGAACCATGGCGACCGACTTTATGATTTTTATCCCACTGATTATTTTTTCTCCCTCAATCTCACATAAGTTTCCTTTTTCTCTCTTCTCTCAAAATCAATTCTC